>NC_081180.1:33955991-34255991 GCF_029867415.1 Vicia villosa | reverse complement strand
TTATCCCTATAAATAGGAAAGCTTTCACAACAAACCTATGCAGTGAGTTAAAGTGTGTGTGCAAACAAAGTCAAGACTATAGCACCTAGAGTTCTTTTCTTTGTGGAACTTCATAGCATGGTTAGTTTATGATAAGTTTGTGGTCATTGACTTAAGAACTCATCTAGTCTTTTACTATTTTTTTTCTTCTTTTGTTGAAAATATTTTGTGTGAATATTTTCAGGAGAAGAAAATGAGTTGGACAGTTGGAGATGCTGTTGACTATAAAGGTTTTCCTGCTGATAGGTCCAAAACTGGTGGTTGGGTTCCAGCTGCTCTTATTTTAGGTTTGTAACATTTCTAGCATAACCATTCAATCTCTTTATTACTCATGATCTTGATATAACTACCTAACACCGACACCTCTGAAGAAAGACATGTTCATCTCATTGTTGGACACGACACTAATACAACACTGATGCTTATGATTACGTTCGGTCTGTTAGGATGTGTCTGGTGTTTGGTATCTGTGTATGTGTTTTAGAAGGATGTAGAAACACATAGTGTATATGAAGATGATGTTGCATAGTTTGGAAAATATAATCCATTATTGGAATACTTTCTCTTCTCTAACATGTTTCTCTTTTATTGCAATAGTAGCTTGAGGCATAGATAGACAAAGCTTAACTTTAAACACATGAAATCTCTTAAAAGATTGAAATAGTAGTTGGATGTCATTAATGGTTTTAATGACTAACCAACTGTAAAAAGTTTTTAGTACATGTGTTGCATTAATTATTTTAATTTCTCTTTAATTATTTATATTATATAACTTAACAATAACCATTTTTCAGTTATTATAATTGAGTGAAAAAAAATTGACAGTAATTTTTTTAAGATGTGTAAGTTATTATTTTTGCAATAATAGATGATATTAGAAAAATGATTTTGGGGGTTATGATTGCATTTGAGGAAGTAGACAAAAGAAGAGAATATTGAAGGACAAACAAACCATGTGAAATAAGAACTATTTAGCATTTTCTTACATACTGATTGATAATAATTTCTGTCATTTTCTGTTTGGAGTAGGAGGAAAGAGCATAATATTTTATATATAAGCTTTTTGATGTGAATTAAGATACTAATATTCCTTATTTATCAACTTCTTTATAATCTTATTTTATCATCTACTTTCTAAAAGTTGAGTTCTACTTTAGGTGGCATTAGAATGGACTCTTTTGTTCCTATTTTTTGTCCTTTTTCATTTGATTAAGATTCACTTTTGACTTACAATATCTATTTGTTTCACTTTTGAAGGAGGAAAAATTGGTCCAGAATCGTATAATTGATTTTGACATGTTTAGATGTTTTGTAGTAAAAGAAATTTACCTTCAGAATTGATTCTAACTTTTATCACCGCGTAACCAAATATATTATTTTTGTTACGACGAGGAATCTTTCCATGCGACAGAATCTAAGAGTATACTGTACTTGTGGAAATTGTTCCAGGGATTGAAATTGTTGAGAGGCTCTCAACAATGGGAATTGCAGTGAACTTGGTGACATATCTGATGGGAGTCATGCATCTTCCAAGCTCAACTGCAGCCAATACCGTGACTGATTTCATGGGAACATCATTTCTCCTTTGTTTGCTTGGTGGTTTTCTAGCAGATACCTTCCTTGGAAGATATAAGACTATTGGAATCTTTGCTGCAATTCAAACTCTGGTTAGCCGAAATAAACTCGTGTTTTTTCTAGCATTATTTGGATTACTTTAGTATCAATGCATGTGTTTATAGCTTTGAGGGAATGGTGATTTCAGGGTACTGCAGCATTAGCAATCTCAACAAAGTTGCCACAGCTAAGTCCACCACCTTGTCACGCGGGCGAAACTTGCAAGCCAGCTGATGGAATCCAAATGGGAATCTTGTACTTGGCTCTATACCTTATTGCACTAGGAACGGGCGGACTTAAGTCGAGCATTTCAGGATTTGGTTCAGATCAATTCGATGAGAAAGACGAGAAGGAGAAATCGCAGATGACTTATTTCTTCAACAGGTTTTTCTTCTTCATCAGTTTGGGAACTCTTGCAGCTGTGACAGTACTTGTTTACATACAAGACAAAATTAGTCGAAGTTGGGCTTATGGAATATGTTCGGTTTCGATGATCATAGCCATTTTGATATTCTTAGCGGGGACGACAAGATACCGATACAAGAAGAGTTTGGGAAGTCCTATTGTCCATATTTTTCAAGTTATTGTTGCAGCTGTGAAGAAAAGGAAGATGGAACTTCCATACAATGTTGGATCTTTGTATGAGGACACTCCTGAGGATTTAAGAATAGAGCACACCGATCAGTTTCGGTAAGCTCATCTTCATCTAACCTTCTAAATGGTTTCTGTCATGATCATTATTATTTTCTGGTTTTAATATTTTCGATTTTGTAGTTTTTTGGAGAAGGCCGCGATTGTGGTAGAAGGTGATTTTGACAAGGACTTATATGGTTCTGGTCCGAATCCATGGAAGCTGTGCTCACTGACAAGAGTAGAAGAGGTGAAAATGATGGTGAGACTTCTACCAATATGGGCCACAACCATTATATTTTGGACCACATATGCACAAATGATCACCTTTTCAGTTGAACAAGCTTCCACAATGCAAAGGAATGTTGGAGGTTTTGAAATCCCTGCAGGATCTCTCACCGTCTTCTTTGTGGCCGCAATCCTAATCACTCTCGCAGTCAATGATCGAATCATCATGCCCCTTTGGAAGAAAATGAACGGCAAACCAGGTATAAAACATTCCGTGATTTGTTATTGCTTGAACAACAAGCAACCAGTATAGAAGATTAAAGAAAAACAAAAGTAAAAGACAATGAACACGATTGACCTTTGTTAAAGCAGTTTGACCAGTGATGCTTATCTCTGCGACTAATAATTAGGGTTACAGTGTTACAAGTAATATATATAATATTCCGGCTCAGTTTACAATATAATTAATTCATGAACCTCTTAGTTAGTACTAACTCGGCGTCTCGTCTCTTAGGTTTCACCAATCTACAAAGGATTGCCATTGGACTTTTGCTATCAGCATTTGGAATGGCAGCAGCTTCTCTAGGTGAGGTGAAAAGGTTATCAGTGGCAAAAGGTGTAAAAGGAAACCAAACAGCACTACCAATAAGTGTTTTCCTTCTAATTCCACAATTCTTCTTGGTTGGTTCTGGTGAAGCATTCATATACACAGGCCAACTTGATTTCTTCATAACACAATCACCAAAAGGAATGAAGACAATGAGCACTGGTCTCTTCCTCACAACGCTATCGCTCGGTTTCTTCATCAGCAGTTTCCTTGTGTCAGTTGTGAAGAAAGTAACTGGCACTAGAGATGGACAAGGATGGCTAGCTGATCATATAAACAAAGGAAGGCTTGACTTGTTCTATGCACTTCTTACCATACTTAGTGTCATCAATTTTGTAGCATTTTTGGTGTGTGCATTTTGGTATAAGCCTAAGAAGGCCAAGCCATCAATGCAAATGGGGACAATCAATGGATCTTCAGTTGAGGAGAAGTGCTAAAAGTATGTTAAGATTGGGAATTAAACCCATCATTATAATTATTGGTACTTTCTTGAATTCTAGGTAGGAAGTTATGTGATGCATCCAAAGAAAGGCTTGAGTTTGATATAATATTCTTGGTGATGATACTAAAGAAATAATATGTTTAGGTTGGTTTCCTTGTGTAAAATTGTAACATATTGTATTTTCAAGCCCTTGCTAGTTTTTTTTACTCAATCAGGCTTGCTTTGTAATCTTTCCCTTATGTACATTGTTAAGGGATGGTTTGAATTTATAAAGAGAACACCCATTCTCACACAAAACTTTGAAGCTACTATTGTTTTTATGGACAAAAAATCTTTTGTACTAGGGAAGAAACTTGTGTTTTTTTAAAATTATTCTCATGCTCTAGAGAAAAGAAGAAATAATATAAAGTAATTAATTTTAGAATTTTGAATTATAAGACATTTAAATTTGTATTTGTTTGCTAAGCAAAATATTTAACAAGGAGAACAAGGAATTTAAATTTGTACATGTTTCTTTCTACAAAATGTCTTTATAAATAAGTTCTTATCTTTGTTTAAGAAAAACAACTCTTTTGTGAGTTTGTAAGGCTGATTAATCCCAAATGTCATATATTACTAATGTTCTTATGAATGCTATAGTTGGGTGGTTGAGTTGATGGTTAGTTTATGTCTCTTAAATTCAAGATAGTGTTGACTAACGGACTCTAAACAAAGAGACAAAGGGGAAGGGAATAAATTGTGTTGATTGAAAATTGATGTCCAAGCATCAAAATTTTGATTTATAAAAATATTTAAATTAATTTCATTAAACAAATAGAGAATAAGCATCCGAATAGATGAAAGAATGAATGAAAACGAGATGGAGAGAAAGAAATATAGCATAAAGAAAATAAAACGATGGAAAATAAAGAGATAAGAAAAAGAGAATTTACACCCAAGATTTCAACAGGTTTGTCCTAACCACTTGGCCTACCCCTATTTTCAAATAGTTATCTCTCGAGAGTTCCACTAGAGATGTGAATTTTTCACATGTTATGTCTATGAAGCTTTTTACAACCAAGCAAAGATTTTAACTAGCTAATCTCACGAACCAAACAAGAAATTTTAACAGAGTAATCTCCAAATTAGACAAGAGATTTTAATAGGTTAATCTTCAAGTCATACAAGATATTTTAGCAGGCTAATTTTTAAACAAAACGGGAGATTTTAAGAGCCTAATCTCCAAAATAAACAAAATATTTTAACACGCTAATCTCCAAACCAAACAAGATATTTTAACATGCTCATCTCCAAACCAAACAGGAGATTTTAACAAGTTGATCTTCAAACTCAAAAGAACTTTTCACCGGCTAAACTCAAGAACCAAATTGAGATTCAAACTAGATAATCTCAAGAATCAAACATATATTTTTCTTAAAGATATTACACCAAAGACAACACCCTTTTGAGTAAAGTACGGTATAAGCACAATACCAGTACAAAATCTCATAGATACTTTTCACTCTCTTAGAACTAGGGCAACTTTGGTGAAGACTAAGAAAATAGAGAAGAAGAGAGTAGAAAATGAGATAGTAGATTTTTAATTTCGAAAAATGGTGTAAAATGAAATGAGGAGAAACCCTTTAACTATAGGAAAGAATTGGCTCGAAAAAATTGATCCATGGTCATTTTTAATGTTCTAATTGATTAACCTTAGTTGTTAATCGGTTAGACAAGCCAAATATGGAAGGTTTTTGAATTATGTCACCACTAATCAATTGACGGCTTCCTTAATTTATTTGGAGGCGTTACAACTGAGATAATCAATAAACCCTAAATTTTAATCGATTAATCAGTGTAAAATATAATCCTATTGGATTAAACAAGTCAATAATCAATTAAACATATATGCATATACAAATACTTTCAAGTTTTTTATCAAATGAGATAGGCTTTAAAATATATTTAAGTGTGTGTGTGTATGTGTGTGTGTGTGTGTGTGAGAGAGAGAGAGAGAGAGAGAGAGAGAGAGCTGCCTTACTATCACGAGTGTTACTCTTATACCTTTACATTAAACTGATCATTCAGACACGCATTAATCCCAGGACCGGTCGAGCTTTCACACTTCATCTATTTTATAATTTTGAAGCTTCAATTTCCCTTGCTTGATTCAACCTTTCTTTATCACTTCATCTGGATTGACGATTCTTGAGATACCTTCTTTGATCATATTCCATCATTAGAGGTTCACTGAAGACTTAACTAAACAACATTTGATCTAAGGTGTTTTCAGTAATGAAATGGTTTTATATTTGATCTCACAGAGAACATCTTGATAATTAAGCATTCTTGATATATAAAAGAAGTCTTATAATACCCTTTGACATAAGGTATTGTCATCATCAAAACCATCATAATCATCTGATGGTTGCAAACAGCTATACCTGCAAGTACTTAGATCCATATTCTCCCATTTTTTATGATGACGATGTGGATCTATGTGTTTGGAGGTATGAAGTTTTTATCAATTAGTTGATTTCGTTTTGATGTTGACAATGCTCTTAAGAGAAGTATTCATCAGTCTTATTAACCAAAGTTGTTCATATGATATCATTTGATACATTGATCAAGTGATGGTGTTTGACATGTTACTGATCAAGTGATGGTGCTTGTTGTGTTTATCAAGTCATGGTTCTTGATATGTGGATCAAGTGATGGTGTTTAATATATTGAAAAAGTGATGGGGCTTGAAGATCGAGATGTGTTGATCAAGGTGAAGCCTAATGACTCATTCCTTACCCTAAATCTTTTTAGTGTCTTTCATTCTTCCTTTTCCTTCCTATTTAAAGACTCATTTCCTCTCAATCTTTTCATTCATCTCTATCATCCTTTTTTATTTCAAATCATCTCTTTCTACCTCTTTCCAAAAATGGTTTCAAAAACTTTCCATAGTGATGAAGAACTTCTTTTTCGTGATCAATGAAAAATTGGTCGACTTCACTTAACTAAAAAATCAAGGTTTTGATCTCATGAAGGATGTTCTTAAACAAAAATGGACAGGCTATTTCAACATGCTAAACAGTCCCATCTACCCTAACGTCATAAAATAGTTTTGGGTATATGCTTTTATTGGGCAAGATGGTATGGCTATACACTCTTATGTTTATGGCTTCCCCGTCACTATCACTCCCTCCCTCATTGATGCTACTATTGGTTGTGAAGAAAAAGGTTCCACTGTTGAACAGTAGCATTTTAACTCTACGTTTTCTAAGTCTCTTAGTTTCAACATCTATGACAACTTTGACCATCTAAACATTCAGGCTATTCTCCGTCCAAAGGCCAAAGTTTGGCATTAAATTTTGATGTAAAAAACGTTGTGGACTCTATAGTAGCAGGATGAATACAAGATGTGTTTACAAGCAAATATGCAAATGAAATCATAAAGTTAAATTGTGAAAGGATCTTATCAAGAATGACTCTGATTCAATACTCCAAAGTTTCAACGCTCTCAAAATCTGAAGACACTTTGATCAAGCTTCAACAACTTATACTGAGAAGCCTTTGAATCAAGATGTTATCAATGAAGGAAGATAGTGTGGAAATATTATAAAAATACAAAATCATTATCCTCTACGCTACTTTACAAAAATGATTGTGTGTTAGTATTAACTTTTTCAATACCTCTCATCCCCCCTGTCACTGTTGCTAGCCACTCTACTATTATGCATCAAACGTCTTCATGCAACAATGATTTGTAAAATTTCAATTTCACCCTCCAACGAATATGTTCATCATTTATATAAAGAAGATCTTGAAGCAATATAAAATAAGAACCACATCGTACATATACAAAGAAAAGAAAAATTAAGAGAGAAACACTAAGAAGAAAAGTTGAGAAACTACACAAAGAAGAAAGTCGTTGTTATCTTGAAAGTTTTATCTTTCATAAATCTTGTTGTATTAAAATTGTGTGTATCAGCTTTTTAATAAGTACTTTGTAAACACAAAACCTTGTAATATTAACCAGTTTGTTAAATATCATGAATGACTAAGTGTTTAGTCAGATTACTCGAGAAGTCATTGACAAGTTGTCCTTGAGTTGATTTCCTTGAGGGACAAGGGTATATTCAGAATCCTTGAGAAAACATTGATGGGTAGTCTTTGTGGTTGTAATCAAAGTTTTTGATTAGTGGATTAAGTCCTAGTTGATACGGCAAAATTACCTTGGTGGGTGTAATAGAGGTAATCTAGTTAACGGCGAACCATGATAAAATACTTGTGTTCATTATCATATCATTGTTAGCAATGTATTGTTTGTCTTTGGGTTAACGAAAAAGCTTTAAATATAGAAACCCAATTCAAATCCGCCATTTCTTATGTTTCTTTGAACCTTCAGCTTAGGCTTTGAAATTTTTAGCAGGTTGGGTTCAGGTTTGGCAAAGCCCAGTCTATTCCCACTCCTAACCGTGATGAAATGTCTTATAATAAAATAATAAATAATTCAGGTGAGCACAAATGAGTTATTACTACGGTTGTTTAAATGGTCGTAGTAATATGGTGTTAGGAAAGGTATTCGCAAATCAATACGACTAGATTCAATACTTGTGAATAAACTGAACCTACTACCCTTCTGGCCTGGTCTGTTGTCATCGCTTGACCGGAACCCCGCCTCCTCTGTCGCCGCGAAGCAACGTCCATACCCCATTGCGAACTGCTGCCCCGTGGCTCCGATGTCATCGGTCGGCTTTCTTACTATTTTTAACGTTTTAATGTCTGAAAATTTCAAAACATATTTTCCTTTTCTAATACATATTTTTAAATAATAACTTTGACTTTTATCATTTGATTGAAGATTAATAAGCACAAGAAAATTAATTTTACCTTTAATCAAAGAACAACCAGAAATATTACATTAAAAAATTGTATCTTGATGCAACAATTGTAATGTTAAGTGTGACTTTAAATCATACAACTTCCACATTTCTCCCTCGTGCGACAAGATTAGGTCTGTGTTTGGATTGACGTGGATATAATTTATTTTGACTGAATTGAGTTTAATAGAATTGAGTTTAGTTGAATTGATTTATATTTAAATACATTTATATAAAAATGTGTTGAACAATAAATTTCAGTGTAAAAATCATATTTAAACTCATAAGTTACAAATTCTAACTTACTGTGTGTTTGGTTGGAGAGATAGAGACGAGAGAGAAAGGAACGAGAGAGATCCGCAAGAAAAAACAACTTTTTCTGCTTGGTGCATCGTTGAAACACAGAAGAGAGAACAAACTAAGGTGGGTCCTACAACCTTTTTGTTTCTTCGCACGTTAGCGAAGAAATTGACACAAATAGCTTCTTTTCCACTCGTACCCTTTATTTCATAACTATAAAATATCATTGGCTTATTGGTTTATTTCACGTTCTGTAGTATCACTAATATTTTAACAGGAGTATTAAATTAATTAAATTAATTTTGATAAAAATACAAATAGAATCAATTGATTTTTAAAAAAATGAAATAGTAAATAACTAACTACAAAAACTATTTCTTAAAAATAATTATTGTTTTTAATTTAATCAAATTAAAGATTAAATATTTAAATTCACATTAATATAAAATAATCTCTACATATTTGAAAGAGTTGTTAAAAATTATTTTAAATAATAAACTTTGTGTATTAATTTTATAAATTCAAGGGTATTTTGGTACTTTAAAAAATAATTACATTTCTCTTTTTCCTATTTCTTTTCCACTTCTCTTGTAACAAACAATCCATTAAATATACTCTATTTCTCTCATTTTTCTCTCTTCTCACACTTTCTCTCACCTATTTCTCTCTTCTCAATTTCTTCTCATAACCAAACATACCATTAAAGTATAATCAATTTTCGAGCAGAATCAATTCTAATTTAGAATAGCCAAACATTCCAAAATCAATTCTTCACCTTTAAAATTTCTTTTGCATCTTCTAAAAGACAAACCAAACATGCTATAGGTGTTATTCAATAGAACAAGAGAACATGTCACTACAAAAAAAAAGTGCTCTATAGTGACGTGATTTTCATGTCACAAAGTGGAAAATCACGTCACAACCTAAAATTAGCGACGTGGTCATTTATGTCGCTTGGGAGTGCGCGATAATTTTTTGTGACATGGTTTTCACGTCACTAATTAGTGACATGGAGAACACGTCGCTAAATCATGCACAGAGGCCAACAACTTTTTCTTTTGGCACAGACATGTTATGGAAAAAGCAGAAAGGGACAGAACGGTACAGACTTTTTGTGACATGGAATACATGTCAGTAGTTAGCGACGTAAATATAATGTCACTATGTGCACAGACTTTTTGTTCTCGTTTGATTTATATTGAAATGTTGCGACATGTTACCCATATCACAAATTAGTGACATGAATAACACATCACAAAAGTTAAGTTTTTAAAATACAAAAAATGATTATTATTTTTTTTAAAAATGGTTTATTATTATATTGAAATTTATAAATATTAATAAAACAACATTTATTTAATTATAATATAATAATAAACACAATTAAAATTAATAATAAACAAAATATGCATTAAAATTAAATTTAGCATCCTACACAATTTTAAAATTCAAATTATAATAAAAATAAAATTAATACTACGGGTCTTCCGGGTCGGGAAAATCATCAAGGTTTATATCATCATCATTCTCTCCATCCACCGGTGCAGGACCACCAACTCCTACGTTTTCACCAAACGGTTGACTACCACTTCTTTGTTGGAATTGCATAAATAACCGCATTTGCTCTTCCATTTCTGGTTGCCTCATCGTCATTGCCTCGATTTGCCGTTATTCGTCCTCTAGTTGGGGTTTTAACGCCGCCTCACGTTGTGCTGTCTCACGTCTCGTCTCAGTTAGCGCCAATTGTCTTATTGTTTCCGTCATTTGTGGTGTCAATTATGTTGGACGTGAAGTTCCTTCCTCATCTCTAACTTTTTGAAATAAAAATCTATCTCCACTTCTCAAACTATCCGCCAAATTTCTACCACCAAAAAAGTATCCATTAGGCCCTTTTCCGCCAACGATTTCATTCCAATGTAAAAATCTACATCTAGATGAAGCGGCTCATTCTCTGCAGGAGTATATTGGGGATTATTGACCAAAAATTGTACAAGCAATGCTTGATAATCTTCCTACACATAAAATAAAAATATTAAGTATATAAAATATATTAAATTAAAATATATTAAATAATAAAATGAAAATCATTTGCCACGTGATTTTTATGCCACAACATCTTAGTTACCACATGAACATCACGCCACAACTTTTAAGTTGTCATGTGAAAATCACGTCACAAAGTTGCTATTAAATTTTTTAAAAAATACAAATAATGAAAATTGAATAACTTACCAAAGCTTTTCGTGTATGCTCGTCAACAAAATCACCCAATTTTTTTGTCCGAGTTTCTTTAACCAACTTCTAATAGTTTTAAAAATATTAATAAAAAATATATATAATTTCCTTTTTATTTTATTTTATTTACTATACTCTGTTTTCTTTTTTAATTTTTTACAAAATAAATATTAAATATTTAATTTATAATTTTGTTTTATAATAATTAATTTATAAAATAACCTAATTAAAAAAATAACCTAATAAATCTATTAAAAATATATTACTTATAAATAAATTTACTAAAAATTTGAAGAAAAAAAACTTACCTCTTCTTCAATCTACTCCACCTTCTTCTCCTTCTCCTTCTCCTTCACCTTCTTCTCTCTTCAAAATCTAAAAAAAAAAATCTAATATTAAAAACATAATATAGTATGAATATAAAACGAAATTTTAAAAAAATACTGATGTAATTTACCTTTGATATAAGAATATGTGAAATTTCTAAAAAATATTTAGGATTGAAAGGTATGAAAAATTGAATTGAGATGGAAAATTTGGGGATTTTGGGAGAGGAGGGTTTTTGGTTTCGTGTGTGGGAGTACAGAAGAAATGGGGGTGGGAGTACAGAGAAATGAATGGAAGTGGAGAAGGAAAAACGTGTAATTAAATACACAATTCAGTGACGTGAGACTCACGTCGTAACATGACAACGGTAACATTAATTAATGTCTCTGCCTGCAATGCTGCCACCATGTCACTTCAGTGTAACGTTGAATATTCCCTCTAAAAGTTGCGACGTGTTTGTAACGTCACAACTAAATTTTTTAAAATTTGAATCTTCCCCCCAACGGTCATCATTTCATTTAATCCTCATCTGCATCTGCGTTTTACTTTTCAGAGATAAATAATATACGTACCGACGTGGCCACCACGTCGCAATTTACACACATGGATATCGTGTCGCTATATCCCCCAACAATCTTTAATTTTTACTTTTCCATCTGCCATTACCTGCAGCAGTTAAGTCAAAGTCAGAGTTAAAATATAGCGACATGAATTACACGTCACAACCTAAAATTTGAAATTTTTACAGATTTCAATGTTTTTTATTTTTATTTTTGATGTTGCGACGTTGAGAACACGTCACAACCTTTTTTTTAAATAAATATTCTCTGAATCCCCTTCTTGGCAACGTGATATTGTATATGAATATTAAAATATTATTGCGACGTGCTTCTCACGTCGGAACATTGATTTATTTATCACATGTTTCCCACGTCACACCATCAGGTCGTTGGAGAGCCTTTTTCTTGTAATGTGTTAAGTATGAAGCTGGTCTGAGCTTAAATTATTGAGTTTATATATCATTCATTATATTTCAAGTAAAGGCATAAAATTACATAGCTTCTTAAATTAACATGCATGGATTGGGGATAAGGGGGCGTTGAAAAATGGAGCAAAATAATGACAAAGAAACTTATGTTGCATGTACTACTTATTAAGAGGTCTCTATCTATCGTCTATAGATCACCAAATATGCGAAATCAAGCTAAAAAGTCAAATTTAAGTCAAATCTGTAAGAGGTTGGGGGCACATAGTAGAGATTTGGATGAAACTATAATAATGAATAATGATGATGGAAGACTCTTCATAGACTTAGTCCTAAGGTGCCTGGATACTCATCAGTCAATTATACTACAGTTACAGGTTTGTTTTTGTTTGGTTTTGATTCCACTTTGGTTGAATGGTTCAAGTTTAACAACATGTATTATTTGAGTTAGAGGATAGAGTTATACAGTGACATAGTATTAGTATATCCATTAATGGCATGTTCTGTTGTCTAACATGACTGTTCATAATGATTAGATTCCAAATTTTATTCTCCTCGTCTTATATCAAGAACCGTTTGTTTCTTAGTTTTCTGTCTTTTCAGTGGTCTTTCTAGTGAGTATATCAACTGTACATATATCTCGAATAAAGTAAGTAAAAGAAGCAAGTCAACCAAGTGTGTTTGGGGCGGTGAGGGACGTGTGTTTGGCTCTAATTACATATTAGAAATTAGAGGTAATCATGCAGAATGGAACAATAGAATTCTAACTTATGAAAAGCAGTGTCAATAGTTGCAGACATTACTATATTTAGGATGTGCTATCACAAAATTGGATGCAGTGAAATCATTCGGCAAAGCCGCAACATGCACGCAGTCACTGCATCTATGAAAGTTGGATCGAGACATGGCAATGCAATGTTTGAATTTTTTATCATACTACCACAGTTTTCATTATTTCACATCATTACCATACAACCATCTTTTTAAACAATCTGGATAGACCTGGCAAAATCGATTAGCCCATATGGGCCGGCCCGCCAAAATTATAGGGTTTGGGTTTAAATTAGAACCCATATTTTTCAGAGCTTTTTTAATATGCAGTCCTAAACAATCCGTTATCCATTAGAACTAACCCATATAGGTCGTGGTTAGCCCATTAGGTCCGCATAATTATAAATTTTTTAAAAATATATTAATATTTATATTGTTTACTCTAAAATAGCACAATGATTTTTCTCGCCTCACTAAATTTTATCTCTATTCAATTCAATTTTTCTCTTTTAAATATTATACATTAATAAAATCAATATTTTTGCGTCGTATTATATTAGTTTTTCTCTTATGTTAAACATTCAAGTATTATTTTATACATTTTAGACATATATTATATTTAAAAATACATTATAGTATTTATCTAGTATTTATAAAAAATAATATAGTATTTAAAAATGTATTATGTTTAAAATAATAAAATTTTTAATTTTATTTATAATAAATATTATGGAGTCTTTATTTTAATTTTTTTAAATAAAAAAACCCGTTTAGGGTCGGATAGCCCGAAGTCCATCTAGGGCTAGGCTCGGGTAATAATTCTCGAGCCCATATTAAACCGGACTATTTTGACCCAGCCCTAAAAAGCTCAGGACCCACTAGAACCGGTTCGTTTAGGACCGGGTAGCCCATTTTGACAGCTCTAAATCTAGTACACTAAATTAGAAGCTTGTACTCTAATGTTAATCCACATAACAAAATTTTCATTTAACATTTTCCAAATTTCATATACGAAAACTCTTAATCCAGCCCTTGGATCTCTTGTGCACCACGCGAGTTGTCAAAAATGCTCTCCTGCTTCCGTAGATGTATATCTGGAAGCACCCTTTTTTGTCAAAGTTCATTTGTTCCGTAGGTGCATCTACGGAATTTTTTCAGTTACGCATCTATGAAAGCATTTGATCTTATATTTCCGTCAGACTACTTCTCTCCTCCCTCATTCTCACACTTTTTATCTTCTACTCTCTTAATCTCTCTCAACCTCAAAAATCAAACTTCCACCAAACTTCATTGTTTTCTCTCGAGTTTGGCGGTAAACGTCATCGATCAACACATTCCAAAAACTTTAAAATTCAATTTAATTGGTAAGTTTTCGAGTTTTCGAATTATTTTTGAGTATTTCCCGTAATAGAGTTTGAATACACTTTTAGGTGTATAAATCATTAGTTAGTTTTAGAAACATAATTTAGAGACAATGTAGATATTTTTTGATGTGTAAAACAGACGATTAGGCCACCAAAATGGAGTTTTTTAGAGGATGAAACACTGACAGACGACATTGTTTTGTTTTTGAAGTTTCAGAATGTTTTGTAGGTGCGTTTACGGAACAAATGAAACGTTAGATAGTTCCGTAGATGCACCTACGGAACAACCTCGGTATTTTGAAATGATGGGTACTTTCGTATATACATCTACGGAAGATTTCCATATTTGCACCTACGGATTTAAATTTGATTTTTTTCCTCTTTTCTTTTTATAAGTTAATTGTATCTAACTCGACTTTATTTGTAATACAATGCAGACATTGTGGCCGACCAGTCAGACCGACTTATACGTGGGAGGATTGCACAGCATGTCTCCGTGCGACGTGCACAGATGCAGGTAGTCTCGCAGGTGTTGGATGGATCCGACATTCCAATAGATGTACCTGACACCTCCGTTCCAGTAGAGGTGAAAGATGGGGCCACGACGCGGAGTCACCCTGAGCATAGTGGAAAGGGGCCTTCCACATCTACTTCTTCATACTGGAGGTGTCAAGATGATGGTGAGGGTTCCTCACATACATCCTCCACTCGGAGACGTTGCCAGGATACTTCTTCTACTCCTGTGTCACCTTTGGCCGATGTTAAATCTCTCGTGCCTCTCCCATGCATGCCACCTTCTAAAGGTGTTGACCCACTGCATGGAGAGGCAGATGCGCCTGAGACGCCTGTGGGCTACCCAGTGAGTCCTTCAGATTTATCCCTGTTGATAGGGTATGCAAATCATACAGCCAAACATGTTTGAAACGGAGAGGTAAAATTTCTTAGACTTATTACTTTTTTTATTCTTAATGAATATTTATTATTTCTAACTTTACCTGTTATTAACAGTGTTTTAAATTCAAACCTAACACTTCTTAGTTTGAAGTGAGAGCTTCTAGTAATTATTACTGCTTCGTTTATCGACAAAAATAAATAAATAAATAAATTTTATCAACCAAAACCCAAAACCGAATAACTAAATAAATTGTTGATATTATTGAGTCTATTGACAATTTATATTGTTTTATAAGTTTAAATTTTAATCTTTAAAAATATTTTTTTATCCTATTTAACACTAATTACATGGAAAAAATAAATTAATTATGAATATATTAGTAAAAATATTATTATTTTCATTGAAATTTTGAAAAAAAAACATATAAAAAAAGAAAAAAAAAATTCAAGACAATCTTAAACTCAATAACAAAGATAGTAAAATTCAAAATTTTAATATATTATAAAAAGTAGTTACCTTATAATTTGTTAAGAAATTTTTTAGAAAAAATACACATTTTTATATTTTTAAATCTATATAAATTTCATATTAATTTGATGAAATCCACCTAAACTTTTAAGGATAAAAAATTATAAAGGTGTTTGTTGTTAGCACTCCTTCTATTAAATATTTATTAATGAATCTCAATTAGATAATATACTTTATTTTATTATAAATATGTATATTTTTATTGAGAAAAAATATTGAGGACTTACTTGGATTCAGCAGCAAAGTTTTTGATTTTGTATGTAAATATGAAGTTGGAATCCTAACTACATACAATGTTATTTTATTATAAAAATTTCAACTTTTATAATATAAAATTATGTAATGCACTTTGTGTCGGTCTTTACTATTTAGACTAAACAATCATAATGATAAAATGGTGAAAAACAAACCGTTAATTGCGTGTAATAGTTAGTGTGTTGTTAGGGGTGGAAATAGACCAGGCTGATAACAGGAGCCTACAGACTAGCCTATATAGGTTCAGGCCAGGCCATACATTATTTTTAAATAGAAAAGGCCTAGGCTTTTTTATAAGCCTATTAGTTAAAAAGGCTAGGCCTCAGGCCCTAAAAGAAGTCTTTTAAGGCTATCAGGCCGGCCTATTTAAATAAATATGAATATTTTTTTATTATCATTATGTTATGTTTAATACTTTGAATTAAAACACATAAATAAAATTTGGTTATCTTGAAAAACTTGTGAAAATAAGATGAAAACATCTGATGAACATTGTTTTCATAACTTCTCTTAAACAAATAGTCTCCTAGAACTTATGCTAAGAGGTAAGTTAAAATAAGTCAATGCAAACAAATTTTTAGTCTCTTGATCTTTTAGTTAGTTAATATTTTTAAACATTATTTTAATTGCTTATATACTTATGTCTAAAACAAATAGACTTTTATATAGGCTAACAGGCTAACTAGGCCTCCAAAAGGCCAGACTCAGGCCTAAAAAATAAGCCTACGACAGGCCACAAGCCAGGCTTAGGCTTTAGTTTTTTTGACAGGTCAGGCTTAGGCTTGGCAAAGCCTAGCTCGGCCTAGCATATTTCCACCCCTATGTGTTGTGCATTTAATTATTGAGCGAGACTTGGTGCAACATGGTGCAATTGCCTAAAATTGATGGTGTCACGAAACTCAATTTTACTGTATTTTCACAAACCTCGATTTTACAGTATTTTTGGAGAAACTCGATTTTACTGTATTTTCAAAAAACTCGATTTTACTGTATTTTCTAAAAAAACTCAGTTTTATAGTAATTTTGGAAAAACTCGATTTTACCGTAATTTTGAAAAACTCGATTTTATTGTATTTTCAAAAAAACTCGATTTTACTATATTTTCAAAAACTCAATTTTACAATATTTTCATAAAACTAGATTTTACTGTATTTTTGGAAAAATACAGTGCAATCTTTTTCTAAAAACACAATAAAATCGAGTTTTTTCAAAATATAGCAAAATCATGTTTTTTGAAAAATACAGTAAAATCGAGTTTTTTTGAAAATACAGTACAATTGGGTTTTGCTGAAAAACTACAAATTCGATTTTTTTTAAAAAAATATAGTAAAATCGAGTTTTTTTTAAATATAATAAAATTAGGTTTTTTGAAAATAAGGTAAAATCGGGTTTTTTCAAAAATACAGTAAAATCGAGTTTGTTTAAAAATACATTCAAATCGAGTTTTCCAAAAATACAGTAAAATCGGGTTTTTTTTTCCGAAAATACAGTAAAGTCGTTTTTAAAATACTGTAAAATTGATTTTTTTTTTTGAAATTACAGTAAAATTGGGCAGTAGTTTAAAAAATGGATCAGCTCAATTGTATATATATATATATATGAGTGAAATAATTTCATCCTTTATTAATTTTCTCACAAAAGAATGTCTAAGACCTATGTGTCTATACTTTCTGTTATACACTTAGTTGTATGCTCTAGCTAAAGTGGCTTGACTACCACAATGTATCAAGTCCTTTGAAACATTGTCTTTAGTCAATGAAACTTCCAACAGAGGGTCTCTCACTAATTTTGCTTCTTGACCAGCAGAAGCAAGAGTCACGAACTCTGATTCCATGGTTAAAAAAGTGATACACGTTTTTTATTTTCTTTTCTAAGAAATTGCCTCCAAGTAGTGGAAATATTCACCCAGTTACAAATTGATGATCTTCGACACTCGATATCCAACTGATATAGGTATATCCTTTTAATATGACAGGAAACCTATCACAATGGAGGCCAAAATTGTTGTTTTTCAAAAGATAACTGAAATTAGTTGTGATGGTCCTCCAATGCTCACCACTTGTATTGCTATTAAATCTACTCATTTTACTAACTGCAAATCCTATGCCAGGTTTGGTATATTACGTCAAATATGTTAGACAACCAGTTTCACTTGCATATTCCAATTGAGCCATAGTTTCCTTATAGTTATATTTCCTCGTTTTTTGAAAAGTCGTTTTTTTTATAAATAAAACATGGCTTTCCTATGATCTAAACCCTTGGTTTTTAATTATTCGAGGTGAAAGTTTCGTCATAAAAATCATATTTTGTAGTAGTGTATCTCTCACAACTTCCAAGCCATCTCTTTTTCTACTCCAGTAAACACAGCTTGCTTCCTCTATGAGCTTAAACAAATGTTGTATCTCACTTCAAGGACCTATTATCTATTTTTATAACTTACTCTTATGCTTATATATCTGTGTGATCCGAGTGACATTCTCCGGATCTTGATCTTTTAAGGAAAGCAATATGTGTTTAGGTGAAACATGTCTCTTTGTCAAATCAACAACATGTTGTTTCTCATATGTGTTCAGCATACCATCTTTGGATGGTATCGACTTAATTTTGAGTGAACATCCATATTTCTTAGTGGCACTATGTGATCCATTATCTGTATCATTGTATTTCCCACCTTTATCGCAATCAAACATTACTTTGTTGCTTCTCCCTCTCTTGCTTGTTTCGCTGTCTGAATGAGTGATGATAACAGATACATTATTTCTAATTCTAACCTTTTTAATCCACTTTATCACCTCTTTTCGTGTATCGAATCTTTGTGTAGTTAAAATTGCATAAGAGATATCTACACATATTTGATTAATAGTGCATATTTGTAAAGGAGTTTCCATAGTTTCAACAAAAAAAGTTATAAAATTTTTAAAAAAAATGACTACCAGATAACTTGCCTTTAAGTTTTCCAGTAAACTAAACTTAGTTCGCAAGATAACTTAACAATAAGTTTTCCTGTACACAAATTATTTCCATCTGATAAAATTGTAAAAGTTATCGATAACTACTCAATTAGTTCTCCGGTAACAACAAAATACAAATTAGATAATATAACTTCAAGTTATCTGATAAACAGATAATACATACCGGATGACATTTCTGGTAGTTGTCTGGTACACATGTTTGAGTTGTAAACTCCTTAAATTTTTTGGGAAACTTGAATGAATAGTTAAAAACATATAAGAACAAAGTGGAAATGTTTCATAAAATATAGAAATATAGAGATAAGTGTATAGGTATGGGGTAAACCTTTCGAGAGAAAAAAACATACAGTACAAGTCCCATAATTATTTGAAGGGTTAAATACAATTCACCCCCTGCCATTAGGGCGTGATTTGGTTTCGCCCCCCTGAAGTTTTTTTTTTGTGATCCGCCCCCTATAAAACAAAGATCCTGAAGTTTTTTTTTTGTGATCCGCCCCCTATAAAACAAAGATTTTGTTTTCAGATCCCCTTGTTCCTTGTTTGGCTGACTGGACTTTAGGAATCTGTCTACGTGGCTTCTAAAAATTGTTGACATGGCATTGTTGTTTTATCTTTCTTGTTAAAGGATAAAATTATGCTCCAAAATTGACTCCAATGGGAATTGAACCCAGGATCACCATGATGTTCATCCAAGCTTCCATCCACTCGGCCATCAGCTTTTTGTTGAACTTATTTATCTCAAAATCAATTAGTATCAAAATTAATTAATCATAATAAGTTAAAAAAAA
Source organism: Vicia villosa (assembly GCF_029867415.1). NCBI lineage: Eukaryota > Viridiplantae > Streptophyta > Magnoliopsida > Fabales > Fabaceae > Vicia > Vicia villosa. Next base: position 34,236,161 of record NC_081180.1, on the reverse strand, counting down.
TCCCCAAATCTGCATCTTTTTCTGCAACGAAAAATGAAGATGAAGATCTTCATCTTCTTCCCACACCCAAAACACAGAAACGTTTTTTTGAAACTCAATTTTAACGTCTGTGTGTGAAAGCGTCGCTGTTTCGAAGACTCTCTCCATCGTTGGCATGAAGAAACATTTTCTAAAATCAATTACAAAACCACCACCAACAGCGCCACCACCAATCCTCAATCCCCTCACCCCACAAACCCTAACCCATTTACTCAAATCAAAGCTCCACCACCACCCTTTTTCACTCACTACGATATTCATCTCTTCAATTGGGATATATATATATATTCATCTCTTCAAAATCTTACAAACAGAAACACTTGGTTTTCCCAATTGAAGTGTGATTGTGAGAGAATGTGTCAAGAGTTGTGAAGGAATATAGAGTCTAAGACTATATATAGAATTAAAGTGTTTCTAAGTCCCACATCGCTTTGTTTAGTGACGGAAGTGAGAATCCAATACTATATATAGGATTCAAATTTTTCCTTACAAGATACACTAGTCAAAAGCACTTTAAATTTGTATTTGACTTTCTTTGTTCTCTTCCGCTCTTGTATTAGAGTGTTGTGAGATGTAGTTAAATATATGTTTTTGAAGGTGTGGTGTACTAGGGGTCCGGGTTAATTGAGGGAGTATTATATGCTGTAACAATTTTCACATAATATTATTTTCTTATTGTTTATATATTGATAACAGTCGTAGTTTTTTCTCCAGGTTCGGAGTTTCCACGTTATGTTTTTGTGATTGTGTTCATATTTTTTCTATACTTTGTTTGTTTTTTCCAACAATTAACAAATTGAATGATAATGATTATACAACAAAATTTTTGATTGAATGATAATGATTATACAACAAAATTCAAAAATATCATAATTTTCTCACACAAAAATGTCAATGAGGTTTCTATCTAATAACCAACAAAATCAAAACCATAGATCCACTGACTTGTCTCTCGATCTGGATACCCACCAGATCAGTTCTTTCTTCCACTCTAGTTTACTGACTTATCATCAAGTCTCCAGCAATATCCATAGATTCATTCAAACCCACATGGTCTATCTAATCTAACTTTATTTTTCTGCTTTTCATCATTTCACAATATGAAAGTAACATGTCAAATGATAAACACCATCATTTATATAAGAGCACAAACCACAAATATTCTACTTTTCGTTTTAGTCTTATTATTCCTATATGAAAATGGAGCTAAACAACTATACATGAAAGCACTTATAATAACTAACATCCACATTTGGCTTTTCATGATTGACCTCAAGTTGATTCTCAACCATTGCTTTGGCATCTTTTACTTATGGACGAAAAAACTTCCGTTTTGGGAATAAGTAGGTTAGGTAGAAGGTGTAATCAAGAATCGAGAATAATCTATAAACAGAATACTTCAACAACCTGTAAAGTGTAAATGTACTACTGAATTATGAACGACAGTTTATACAACAATAGCTCACTATGTTTTTTAAAATAGTTTATTACTGTTTGTGATATTAGTAGGGGTGTTCGCGGTACGGTTTGGTTCGGTTTTGAGCATAAAAGCCATCCTAACCGCGAGATAAAAATGCATGCGGTTCGGTTTGGTTCGGTTGATTTTTAAAAAGTCATCCAAATCAAACCAAACCAAACCAATGCGGTTAGGATCGGTTCGGTTGACTGCGGTTTACACTATAAAATAAAAATGTACTGAAATAAAAGGAAAAAGGAAAGTAATTCAATGTCAATATAATATATGATATTATATCATACAAAAGAAATTATATTACAAGAACAGTAGAAAACTAAAAATACATTATAAATGAAATACATATATTAGACAGTAGAGAATTATATATATATATATATATATATATATATATATATATATATATATATATATATATATAATACAAAAACTAAGTGGATTATGCCAAAACTTAAGTTAATAAATTAATTATTAAAATTCAAAACGTTAGATGTGGCTGTGTGCAATTGAATTTGGAAAGATAATAAATTAATTATAAAAATTTAAAACTTAAGTTAAATATGCGGTTTGGTTCGGTTCCGTTCGGTTCGGTTTCGTGAAATAAAAACCGCAAACCAAACCAAACCGTGCGGTTCAGTCCAAAAACCATCCAAAATCATCCAAACCAAACGCGGTTTTTTGCGGTTTCGATTTGGATTGGTTCGATTTGCGGTTTTGCTTTTGGATTGGTTCGGATACGATCACCCCTAGATATTAGCTAGTTTCATTTGGTTATGATGCTCATGTTTGTATATTGAAACATATAAGTAAAGTTTGGTTTTCTTTTACCTGAAATTCATAGTTGTTGGATAGTTGGGAGAGTAACAACATATAAATGATTCAAACCACAAAGAAATCGTGATGCCACATATGTAGTCAAAATTTTAAGTTAATCATTGAGAAAATGAGTAATTTATTACATCACTTATATACATATTCTTAATGAATATGGATTCTGTTTAATATTAGGTAATTCATAAGTAAAAGTAGAAGTCTAATACTAAGAAATTTATCGACATGCATGTCAAGTATGAATTATTAGAGCGTAAAAAATGGTATTGAGAATTTTAGTTAATTTGATTTATTCATTTAATTAACAGTTAAATATGTTTGTGGTCCTTCTAAATATCTCATATTTTATTTTTAGTTCTTTAAAAAAATTGTCTTTAAAGAATGGTTTTTCTAAAAAATTTCATCTACACTTCTGGTCTCTTCTGCAACTTAGCGACGGTTTTTACAACTTAGCAACATAATTAACGACGATTTTAGCGACGATTTTTACAACTTAGCGACGCAATTAGCGACGATTTACTATTTAGCAACTGAATTAGCGACGGTTTTAGCAATAATTTACCGTTTAGCAAAGGTTTTAGCGACGGTTTTTACAGGAGAGACCAAAAGTGTGGATAAAATTTTTTAGAAGAACCATTCTTTGAAGGAAGTTTTTTTAGAGACTAAAAATGAAATATGAGATATTTAGGAGGACCCAAACATATTTAACCCTTTAAATAATTAAGAGGTGAATATAATTAGATTCAACTATATTGATTATACATTTGGAAGACTCTTATAAAATATATTGTACAACAAAGATTAGTATGAACTTTTTTTTATAGGGCAACCTCTAAACTTAATAATGGGTATGATGGTGACCGAAAGAATATGAATAAAAGGATAGTTTTTGTGGTTGTCTCATACGTTTTTGTAACTTCTAGGGTTTAAATCTTGACTGTTACATGATCATATATTGAGAGAAAGTGGGGTATATGATATGGACTCTAATTTCGACACAGCTTTAGATGGTCTTAGTGATGTAATTCCATATTTTGACTTTAGCAATTTTACTATTAAGGACACCGTCCATCCTAAAGCATAACATGTTTTGGCCAGAGCGCTTTTTAGTAAAAGTGTTCAAGACATGGATGTTAAGTTTGACATGATCTCAAGACAGAAAGCCAATTTTGTTATTTGTAAGCTGCACATGCTCTCGTTGCTATTTATGTTGATGGACTAGGTCAACATATGTCATCAGTGGAGTAATGTACTATTATGAGATACCGCTTTATGATTTCTTTATTTTCTATTAATTATGTTTGTCATGTTTGTTACAAGGCCTATTTAGATACATTTGAAAAACATATGATTCATTGAAGGGAGCTTCCTGACTTCCAATATCCATATGACTTTGGCAAGTCAAAGTATCTGTGAAGAAAGAGGCTCTTGTGAATTTCTTGACTTACTCCCGTGATGGAAGATCGACACTTTGTCCAGGAGATGTTTTGGTGTATGGTTGGATAGGAGAGAAACATGCATGTGTGAACTTGACAAGGGTTTCTCCATTGGTAGGACTAAGGACTGTTGGTTTTACTGTGAGACAGACAGCCCTCAAAGTCGCTTCAAGTAAAGTGGTCAAACATAAGGAAGTGTGTTCTGATAATGCTTTCATATCATTTGTGTTTGACGTTTTTTGGTTGCTTAACACTAGAAACAATGAATATTTTACAGGGAGTTCTGTCGCTACCGCGAAAATCAATAGAGTCGCCACTAACATATTTATCCTGAAAAGGAAGGGAATGCCAGCAAACCACAAAACAAAACAAAACAACGGTCTCACGACCAGAGAAGAGGGTAAGGGAGTCGGTTACGCGAGGGGAAGGTGTTAGCACCCCACGCGTCCATCGTACTCGATGGTATCCACGCTTGTGTCTAATTTATGGGTGTGTAACAAATCTACACCTAACTGAACTAGTATGCATGCAAAATGTAGGAAAAAGAAAGAGTTATACTCGCATGGGCCCTACCCCGCTGCCTACGTATCTGTTTTGCGGAATCAGAGGTACCGTAGCTCGGCTAACTAATTTCTGTTTGTTTTGTGTTTTTTTTAGGTGAACGAGTTACATTCGCACTCCGCTGCTCGCCCTTTGGAGGCTTACGCTTGGGAATGGAGCAGAAATAACAAGCTCATAAGAAAAGAAAATCAAAGAGTTTGGTTTGTGTTTTAAAGAATACATGATGAAAACCTAAGCTAAGGAGGAAAGCTTGCTACCTATGTTATCATACACAGGGTACAAGTCTAAACTAGCCTAGCAACCTATGGAGAAAAGCGAATGCAAACAAAAGTATCACACAAACGAGTCTCGCTCGTAAAGCAAACACCTACTGGCACGGGCCAAGTAGCGGAAAAGCGGTTCCTCCATAGCCAAGGGGAGCAGATCACCTGAGTCAACCAAGCATTAGACCTCGCAAAAAGTGGTCGGGACGTGGACAAGAGGAGCTAATCAATCTCAGCAACCAAGTTGTCACAGATCCAAAAGGAAAACGGTGCGTGCGTACACCGAGCATCAACGTCGAGCGACGCGAGCTATAGAAAGTGTGGGGGTTCGATTGCATGAACCTTTTCCCTGACATACTCGATAACAAGATCTTGTGCTAGTTCAGAAGCAAGCAACGCATAGCGTGCGCTTACTGAACGGAATCGATGAGACTGGGGGGTTGATTGCTAACCCTTTCCGCATGCCTTCTATAAGGACTTAACGGAGTGCCTTTAAAGGTCTTATTACACCGTGACTCCTTGCCGCAAAGCACAAATATAAACACACCAACAAAAACAGAGCCTCTTTCGAGGGTTTGGCCAGATGAATGTCTAGGTCCTACTTCTCATGTTATAGGATGATGCGGAAAGCAATAAAGTGCGAGAAAAGATAAAATGAAACGAGATCAATACCAAATAGATTATGATCCGTGAATTGCTACAAACAGTAATAAAGAAAACCAGAGATCCCGCGAGCGAGCTAGCAAAAGCAACAGGCAAACAATCAGCACACCAATTAGACTCATAGTCAACAAGAATCGGCACCGTGAAAATAAATCATGCGCCGATATGTGCATCGAGCACAAACGTACAATACACCTGCAAGGGAACATGAAATCCAGAAAATACAGATATAAAAGTGACGTGTGCGTCTCATGATCGAGAACACGAATCGGGAAGAGATAATGTCGTGTCCCGCAAGTAAAGCGGAACACGAGAGAATAAGCGTCATTCGGGAATTGCCTTCGAAATGTCTTGCATACTAGCAGATAAGTTAGAGATAACAAAAACCGCAATCGAAATTGCGTTGGTGCTTTACATCGAAAATGGATAATGAAATGAGAAATTAACACACTTTTTAAACATAAATCGAGCGAAAGTAAGATAACAACCAGAAATAGCACTCAAATGTTAGTCAAATATGTACACAAGTATTATGGAAACCAAAGAAAATATTTACAAGTCAAAAGGTACACCGAAACGGTAAAATCGGGTAAAAATGATAAAAACTAAACTTGTCGGAATTAAACCAAAATTTCATGGTAAGCTAAAAACGTGCCAAAGAACTCGAATATGCGGTCAGAATCTACAAAATCGGTCCGGAAGCACGACTTTTGTAATAGGGGAAGTAGCGAAAACGGTAAAACAAGTCGACCGAAACCGAAAATAAACCTCACTAATAGCTACGAAAATATTATTTCATATGGAAAACATTATTCACATGCTCAAAAACTCTTCCTAAATCAAAAGTTATGGCAAAATGAAATAAAGCAGACACGACGCGCGTAAATAGCAAAACCAAGCAAAACGCGACAAAAACACAAAACAGAAAAATACAGCACCTCAATGACAACTAGTAGCACAAGGAAACACCAATTCAACACTTAGAAACAAACCACAACCAAAATCAACAAGTTCTATGTCAAAAGAAAACAATTATGTCAAATTTCATGAGTTGTGAAGATGGAAATGTAGTGTAATAGAACCAACAAAAATCTGCATTATGATGTTAAAACAGTCCCAACAAGCCATTTAAATCACATATAAACACAAGGAAAAGGTTCATGGCAAATGGCACAACATAGCACACAATTGGCAAGTTGGAATTTAAGCATAGAACATGATTTTCAAGTAGCACAAAACTTCCAATTCACAACATTATATCAAGTTCATGCACCAAGTTTTATGTCAAGTTTATGCACCAAGTTTCATCATCAAAGTAACTTAACAAATGGATGTAAGGATTAACAAGTAACATGGATATGGTTCCACACAAGGGCCAAAAAATATAAACAAAGTTCATTTTCATGTCATATTGCAACTCAAAAATCAACAAATGTCAACAAAACTCAATGTTCAAAAATTAGCAAGCAAATTTGAAGCCTAACATCAACAACAATAACCAAATTCAATAAGCTATGTTAGTGTGAAGTTGTTAGCATGAGGGTAAACGTAAAAGTTAGCTTTAGGGTTAGAGAACAAACTACAAGTTAATAGTGCTATAACAAGTTAGTAGACAAACAAGTCAAGAAAACTTGGAGTTAGCATAAGCTAAACTTAATGAATCAATGACAAATAACACAATTACAAGAAAAAAGTCATAACATGTACATGTTGCAAAAGTGAAGATTTAACAATGACACACCACTAGAAATTGCCCGAATGAATTAACAAAATTATCGGAACCTATACATACGCAAGCGGTTTCAAGAATGCGGTCGACTTGATCAAGTTTCACCCGAAAAGTCAAAATTCGAAACTGCTACAGTAAGCATAAAAATCGGGTGAAAATTATCCGAATTGAAAAACCGTTCGTGAGAAGAGCTTCGAAACGATGAAGATAAACGGTTTTCATTATTCTTTTGTGTTAAAACAATTTACGATTAAGAAGTTAGAGCAAAAACAAGAATTATGCCACTTTATGAGTTCACACAAGCATTTGAACAAACACTTGACATTCACATTTTCACCAAACAATTTCTCTAACAATCAACATAGAAACAACAACATTATCATTACCTAATCGATTTTCTAGAATCAAGCATATCAAATAATCGATCGAATTCAACAACAATCAACATCACCATCATCAATTAATCACAACAACATGTATATTCAACAATTAAGGATTGAGGAATTACCGTGTCGACGAAATCAAACGAACTCGAACCCGAACACAATAAGTGAATCCGTGCAAAGAGAGGGAGGGAAGCGCGCTACACCATGGGGAAGAGAGAGATCGCGAGACTTCGATGATCGGAGAATAGAAGAGATCTTAATTCTCGTGCTTTGATTGTTGATGAATGTTGTTCTTGAGATTGATGAAGATTGAGGAGGCTTTTTGGTGATTTTTGTAGTTTTTTATCTTTGAGAATTGAGAGAGAATTGAGAGAAGAGTTTTGATATTTTTGGGAGAATTGAGAGAAAAATTTATGAGATTTTTGGGTGAATTGAAGTTATGAGAGAAAAAGATGGAAAATAATTTATATAGTGTGAGTGGTGAAATGTCAAAAACGCCCTTAATTATCTCTTTTTTTGCTCGCTTTCGAGGAAATGTGGCTCGATGCAAAATTCGGAACCGGGACCAACATCAACTCGAAGATGACTAAATTTATGGATCGTAGCCGCGAGAATCATCTCAATCCGATAAGCGGTAAAGAAATTATGCGCGTTTGAATGACGAGAAACGCCGATTCATCAGGCGCGACTGTGCAGAATTTTGCGAGTACCGCTCAAAGAACTCGATAAAACTCTACCTTCGGCTCAAAATCTGAACGTGCACGTGTGAAGAAGAATTGAAGCTAATGAAATTTTTGAGAAAATGCCGCTGGAATGGACTTCATATGATAAAAATCGAAGAAGTTATGAATTTTCAAACTTGTCGTGACATACTCGAAAACACACTTTTCACTACAAAATCACGACGCTCTTTAAAATGCTGGGAACTTTCGGTGCATAATTGGTCGACAGCCCGAACATATGAAATCTCGAGAATAATGGCACGGAGCTGCAGTTAAAATTTCTAGTGAATCTGACAAGCGGATCATGAGATTTGAATTTTCTAAGGCCCAAAAACCTACATTCAGCACCATTTTTCACTGCGAACGCTCCAGTAATTTGCTAATTCGACCACCTTCCTCAAAGAATTGGTTTCTGAGTCAAACACAAAAGTTGTAGGGAACATCGAAACAGTCCTGGCTTCAAGCGAACCAAGCTCATAACACCTTCCAAATAAGACTTGTGAATTTCTTCGCATTCTCACCGTATAAACCAATCCCCACGTTACATTTCCTTAAAACCATGAAAACTCTTTATTATTTTTCTTCCCTTTTCGAACGACAAAATAAAAGTATTTGATAACTTATAGCTCAAATAAAGAGGACAAATTTTGGGGTGCAACAAGTTCAAAGAATTATGCATAGCAATTTTGTATCTTTTAGATCAATGAATGAAATTTTTAAGAAGATTGGTTTTGTCATCCAAAAGCATGAAGAATATAATATTTATTTTAGTGATAGTGACATATGTCACATTGCTAAAATGATATTGGTCTTAGCAAAAGAACAAAGTAATACTAATTTATACACGATGTAGATGAAGCTAGGCAAGGAGGAGAAATGTGGTGTTAAAGATGTGTCTAATTATTTATAGTATATACCCTTGTTTACTTTAGTAAAAACGAACTCCACATCTTTGTAAATATTTTTTTCTTTGGGTGAAAGCTACACCTTCTACAAATTTGCACTTTTAGTTTTTTTAACCAACATAAATTTTTTTAATAATTAGTCTTTTTACAAGGACAAACATTATGGATTTATTTCACATTAATGTTTGTATGATGGATGATAAATTTTTTAGTAGAGCTTCATAATTTACTACTTTTGTTAACTAGTCCGGTAGAAAATAATCTTTTATTTTCACTATTACGAAAAAGAGCTTTTAGATCATGGAGAAAGGGTTCTTACCTCGTTTGTGAGTCTGAGGTAATAAATGGTGTTATAGAAATTGCACCACTTTTAACCTCAAGCCATTGAGCGAGGAGAAAAACTAGAAAGTGATAGTCGAGAAAAAAAACTGGAAAATGTATCACTTTTCGTTGGTTGAGGTGTGAACCGAGGAGAAATCTCACACTTTTCTCATTTGGTAGTGTTATAACTGAGGGATAACAATGATAAGCGAGCTACGCAATTGGATTCGATCGAGTGAAAGCATTGAAGAATGTGAGGTTCATGCAAAGGAGTAGCATGAGATGGTGAATCAATTGGTAATCTTGGGCGACAACAATTCTCAATATGGATTCGACCGTGTGAAAGATTTGAAGAACGGTTGTTTCTTGAAAAGGAGTAGGGCAAGACGGTGAATCAATTGGCTTTGTTGGGTAACGTGGTCAAACTCAGATCAAGGGAAGAGAAGTGCAAGGATCAACATCAAACATAGGATTTGTAGGGTTAGATTGCTACATTTCTCTTGTAAACAATATTTTTCATAGTAAGATTGATATCTCAATTCCATATTGGAATTGGGGGCAGATGTAGTGGTAGCAAGGATGATTGGTAAACTGCCTAAACAACTCCTGGTGTCCTCTCTCTCTCTCATTTACTTTTCATAATCAAATTGTTAAATACATTGGTAAAGTAATTGATTTGTAGAGAATTTTTCTTGATTGTTTGAAAGTTAAATTGGTTTGTTGATTTCCTAACAATCTAAGTGATTGTAAGAGGTTTTTGATATTAACAAACTCGAAAGGAAAATCTAAAAAATTGATTGCACACCAAATGTTCCATAAAATGTCAATTTACATTTTTCTTAATATTTTCATTGGATAGGTTATCATAGTAAGCCTTTTGAAACGATTGATTGAGAATTGTCTGTATCAACTCGCTTATCATTGTTATTCATTTCTTATAATTGTGTGTATATTTGAGTTTCCAATAATCGCTTATATATATCAGGTAGGCTACTCAAACATATCCAGAGTTACTCAAACACTATACATATTAATGTTTTAGAAAAACACTCAAACATATCAAATAGTTCAACCAACAAGGCAATAACCACCATAAATTAGTGTGCAGACTCATAAAACTCGAGAAAACAAGTTTTCCAACGTGAACAAATGTCATATAAATCCTCTTATCTGAACGATGTATGGTCGTTAAATACTTATAAGTTGAACAAAATATAAAAATACTTAGAATAATAACAAACTGTTATTCGGTAAAACTCAATAATATCTAGTTATAAATATATGTTATTTGCTTCCATGAACCAATAATAGCGACCGAGACAATGTTCAACATGTGTTTAATCACATAATATCTAGACTCGTATCCTAATGGTTGTTTCTCCATCTACAAATAAATTTCATATAGTGAGAAATAATACACACAAAAATTATATGTTATTATAAATATAAATGAATATCACAATTAATGTCACTTACTTTATGGATAACAAATTTAGACTTTTTTATTTCTAGTATTATGCAACAAATGGCATCCCTTCATAGTTCTATATGTTGATGATAAGTGCCAAAATATCGTTATCTTGAATATATATTTGTGGCACTTATCGATTTTATTCATTTCGTTTTTATAATAAAATCCCAAATTTTGTGTAAATATGAGCATACATGTGTTTTTGATTCATTTGTTAACCGATTTATAGTTTTCTATTTATTTTGTAGGTATTCATACATATCTGGAGCATTGAGTAATAAAGGCAAAAGGCTAAGCTTCAAGAATGCAAATTTTATCAATTCAATAAAGAATAAGGCTCAAAATAAGGATGATAAAAATCATCAATTTGGTTGCCATTTAGTCATTTTTAGATAGAGCATTATATAAGCTTTCCAATGCTTCGAACTGGGCGCAATTCGGAGTTATGTTTCTCAAGATATGGCGAAAACAAAATTTGATTTTCTTCTGCTACCGCTTAGCGAGATTGCCTGGGACAGCAGCTCGTTAAAAGGGGCAAAAATTACATTTTTTTCAGGTTATGTTTTGGGGTATTTGTTCCCAACTCATCAAACTCTCATTTTTAGATTAGATTAGGTTAGAAAACAACTATGGAGCTTGCGTTTGGATGATTAGAGGTGGATTGATCGTCGAACGAAGCTGACAAATCGGGAGATTTTCGGTTCATTTCTCTTCCTCTTTGTGTTTTCTCTTATAGTTGGATTTTATGTATGTATTTACTTTGAACTCATGTATATTTGTCGCCCATGGCGTTATATTTAATCTGCTTTACAAATCTATGTTGATTGTTGTCCTGAATTTTTGCTTTGTAATTGGGGTCTGGGTTGTTTTAGAGATAAACTTCTTGAATTCTTATCTAGGATGATTATCTGTTAGTTTCTGAACTTTAGAGATAGATTTAGAGCTAACAATCACTTGTGTATCTATCCTTAATGCTTTCGTGTTTGAGCGACGCGGGAAAGATCGCCGACGCAAGAACACGAATGTTCTTGCAACTTTGCGTTAGAGATAACCTTGGTTGTGATATTGTCTCGTAGGTGCTTCAGAGATGAACACTGATGTGAGAGATGCGTGATGACATAGACGAGTAACGTAGGTTGAGTATAAATGGTCGATAAGTTTAAGTTTGTGAGAAGTAGATTGTATGCAATGCTTGATAAATCTTATATTTCCTAAGAATGAATTCTTTTATGTTGATATTTACTTTTCCGTTTTTATACTTTTGTTCATTCAAACCCGAGTTCGAAACCATATAAATTGTTGAATGGCATTCTACACCATTCTCTATGGACACGATAATTCCCGGATAAATATTTCCAAATCTTTTGTTGCTTGTCGATATGCATGCTTCAACGGTTGATAAAAATTTAAACATTAATAAAATATACTCAAAGTTAAAGTGTACATTTTAGTATTGAGTGCAAAATATAAACTTATGCGCTAATTAGATCTTTTATATTTGAGTCAATCTCTATACCTATCGAACATAACATAATTATGTTATTATCCTTAGGATATATATTAATTGCCAATGATTATTTGATGAACACAAGAACAATTAGTAATGAGTAGTAATGAGTACAAAATTGAATGCTAAACAAGAGAAAAACACAACATCATATATACTTATGCATGCATAAATGGTGCTAGGTAACAAAATTATTCAAATCATTTAACTGATTTTTTGTAAGCTTAATTCTTGCATGTATAATATCAAAGGGATCCAAAAATTCATACACATCAGATTTATTTGTTTCTCTACATAGTCGACATATGTACCTAAATGTTAAAACAAAAGTCAAATTTTGAAGTGAGAATTGAAATTAAAAGCAATTGAGAATAATAAATATAAATTAACATCACCCTAAAAAATATACTTATGTGCATCAAAATTATAGTACAAATATGTTAAGCAACTTATAGCCCCCACACAAGATCCCTAATAACCCAGGTTTTTAAGACAAAAAAATTTGTACTTGTTTTGGATCATTTTGAAACCGTCGTAATTTTACTATTTTTTTAAACAACACACTGGTTCATAAACTGTGGCAATTTGAAACCGGTGTAATTGATCTATTTTTTAAACAACACACGGGTTCCTAAATTGTGGCAGTTTAAAATCACTGTAATTTTCACAGTTTTTTTATACGACATACTATTTGAAAATTATGAACCATTGTGATTCTAAAACATTGTCAATGATCATGAAATTTTTCCAAAATATTGCATCAAATTAAAGAGACATTATGAAAGAGGAAGAATGCTTAATGGTCATTGGAAAAATTTCATGATCATTGCGGCGGAAGAATGCTTAATGGTCTAACCTGTTGTTGTGTTGGGAAAATAACAAACATAGAGAAAAAAGAGGAACACAAGAACATAACGTGGAAACTCCAAAATCGAAGAAAAAACCATGGCGGTTGTCAATAGACAACTAGAGAATAACACAACGTAAAAACTGTTACAACGTATATATACTCTCACTTAACCCAGGACCTTGTACACCCACACCCTTTAAAAAATATATTTAACTACATCTCACAACACTCTAATACAAGAGCATAGAGAACAAAGAAAATCAAATACAAACTTAAAATGTTTTTGACTGGTACATCTTATAAAAAAAAATTTAAATCATTTGAACTTTCTTTTCCTTCACAGAAATAAATGATGTGAGACTTCATATTTTCAACCAACCTCAACATGTTGATGATGCAGTAAGAAGAAGGAAAAGATGGGATATGAATAAATGCTATGAGGTGTGAGGGAAAGAGTGATTTTGATAGTGTGATGAAGTGATTCTAAATGCTGGAGTGAGGAAATGTTTAGGTGATGCGAGTTGAAGATGGTTCTTTGCCATGCTAATTGCATGAAATGAATTTTGATTGTAATTTATTGGTTCATTTGTTAAATACTCATTTGACTTTGGAGTAGTCTAATTCTTTAGAACAAGAATGGGAAAAAATTGATTGTGTGCATTGATGTAATGATCTTAGTTAATGAGAAAAAAATATTGCTCTATTAATTAAAGAGTAGTTTGAATACATCATTTTTTTGACCATAGTTAGAATACATAAACTCAGTTGATTATTAAAGATACAATAAAAATTAAAATATGATTAAACAGTAACTAACTTATTCATTAATTTTAAGATTAAATATATTTTTAATTTTGATAATTTTAATTCTTACCTTACATAAAAATTAAAATATGAATATTTTATAGAAATTAAAATTATATTTAACTCATAATTTTAATATAAACAAATTATCAATAATTATAAATTTTATTACAAAAATAAATTTTAATTTTAATTTTATAAAACTTCATTTTTCTTGTGTAACTCTTTCTTATAAATAACTTCAAAAAAATTAATAAATAAAACACTTTAGTTAACCAATATAATACGATACAAGAGTCATACAAAAAGAATTTAATTTTTTATTTTTAATTCAACTTTAATAAAAAAAAAATACATCAAATATCTAATTTCCGACTTTAACATTAATTTTATAGTAAATCCAAAAAACAAATAGTTGCAAAAATATCTTAGACTATCTTCTATATATCGAATATTTTAATTATGATAAATAAAAAATATTTTTTTTAATTTTTTTTAGACTTCATATTATATTAGGCCGACCTAGATACACTTACAAATACATGAGAAAAATTCCTCTCAGGTGGACAAGAGTCTAGAGAGTTGAAATACAAAATAGAATTTACTGTATAAAATATAAGAGAAAAGCTATATGTACACTATAACTTACACTTCACCGTATAAATATCAGTAAATGTATCAATTTTAACTTTTTTTAATAATTTATTCAACTTGGATTTATGTGCCAATACATTTTCCTTTGTTATCATGATGGGTGTAAAATACAGTGTAAAAAAAGTGGTGTATAAATAGCACACCTCTATAAGAGAAATATTATAAGACGTATTTAGTCTTGAGCTATGAAAGAGAGAGGAAATATAAGTTGCATAAACAGTGTAAAAAAGTGGTGTATAAATAGCACACCTCAAAATATAAATATTATAAGACGTATTTAGTCTTGAGCTATGAAAGAGAGAGGAAATATAAGTCGCATAAAAGTTCAGCGTTAAATGTGTTGTTATTGTTTTCAGTTTATAGCAAAATTGTTATCGGATAGAGTTGAATTATCGGTTACGTAATATCTAGGGGTGTGTAAAATATTCGGTTGTGATGTCTAAATTCATAACCAAATTTAAACTATTCTTAAATATCCGGATATAATTGAATGGCTATTAACCGGTTTAGTTATTAATGGTTTAGTTATCTATTCATATAATTCAGATATAATTAAATGGTTATTAACCGGTTAAATTATTTTGAATTCGGTTATAATCTGGTTATTATCCAAATTTAAATATTTTAATTTACAAAATAAATTTTTTTTTGAAAAAAAATGTTTCGAAAAAAATAATTTTTAAAACTGGATTTTTTTTAAAACCGGCTATATAATCATAACCGGTTTTATAACCAATTTTGATTAAAATGTGGTTATGATTATAAATCCAAACCATTTAAGTGGTTATGGTTTGGTTTTTGAAAATAACCAGCCATGCACACTCCTAGTAATATGTGAGCTTCACAACTATAAATTTTCTTAATACAAGTAGCAACATACCCGTGCATATGCACGGATTCTGATTTAGTACGCGTATTTGTTTACATATTATATTTATTTTAAATATTTTTCGTATATAAAAAAGAAAAAAATTTAAATAAATAATATATATATATATATATATATATATATATATATTTATAAATAAATAATAAATTTTTTCGTATATCATTTTTGGATCATAAATATCATCTTTCGTAAATAAAAATATTTAAATTAATAATAAATTTTTTTCGTCTACAAATAATATTTATATTTAAGTATCATTTAGAAAAATATCCGAATCAATAGTAAATTTTCGTATTAAAAATATTTATAAGACAATGAATTCAATGTGGTCCATTCATATGACAATAAAATAAAGATGAGTTAAAACATATTCACGAATTAATGAAATATCATGTTGATCTAAGACACATTGAATTCGTTGCAAGACCGAAACAATAACAATCTAATTGTATCATCCAAATTTATAAACATCAAAATATGTACAAATCATCTTTGATAGGTCCTAACACGAAAATGTAAGAGTTAATGAAGTTAATATAACCTTGAGGTATGTGGTGGAGTAGAGTACATGAATTATTTTTGAAGAGAACTTTTCTACGCATCTCTAAAAGTTATGTAGTGTATTTCTAATCAATTATTTAATATTATATAATTTTATCTTATTTAATTTTATTAAATTATATAATTTTGAGAAATTTTCAAGATAATTTAGATTGTAAGTAGTTTTATCTAATTTTTTATGATAGGTAATAGATAAGAATTTTCTTTAATTTGGATGCATTCATATTCTATTGACTTATTGAACATGTTTGTTTCCCCTTGTATTTATACTTCACAACAAATATACTACTATTGTTTGAAGCCGTAGGCATTGCCCCAATATAGTCCACACATTTTGTGGCATTTACTTACTAATTAGAGTGTCAATAAAACTAGTATGGGACATTGGCACATTACTTAATTAGTTGAATTTAAAACTATTAGGGTTAATAGTAGTTTAGCCCCTGTAATACGAGCGTGTTTTGGTTTACCCCCTACCGTTGCCAAAGGCAGGTTTTGGCAACGGTTTTTTTGAAAAAACCGTTGCCAAAAGGTAGGGAGGGGGAAAAAGCAAAATTCGCTAACATTACAGGGGTGAATTACTATTATCCCAAACTATTATTATTATTATTATTATTATTATTATTATTATTATTATTATTATTATTATTATTATTATTATTATGAAAAAGCTAACATGAGCCTCAAGTACAAATCATTAAATTATTTATAAAAATATTTTATTAGAACAAGTGCATTTAAATTTTAAATTTGACTTTATTATATTTAATTATTTAACTTTTTTAATTATAGTGTCTTTAACATGTGCTCTTATGGCACATGTTAGCATGACCCTTATTATTATTATTATTATTATTATTATTATTATTATTATTATTATTATTATTATTATTATTATTATTATTATTATTATTATTATTATTATTAAAAGAAGGAATAAATTGAATTTGATTTATTTTTATTATTATTATTATTATTTTGTATTAAATTTCAAATTTTATATTTTAAAAAGAGAATAAATAAATTTTAATAAATTATAAATTTTTAAAAAAAATATTTAAATAATAATATCAACTAATTTTTATAAATATCGCTGTGATAGCGGAATATTATTACTCGTACCCATAATTACCTATTATATCATTCCTAATGTATTCTCTTAACAATATATATACTATTCACAGCATCTTATGATTAGAGACCAAAATATTTAATAACATAACATCATCTTATTTTATGAAAATTTGCATGAATTTTATTTAGGAAAGTTTTGCGACATATTAAGTGCTAATCAGAGTATCAGACAACAATTAGAGACACATAGTTTAATTTGCGCATAGTCTAAAGAATTAATAAATAAAATAGAGATCTTTTTAATATTAAAAATAATATTTTATTGAAATTTTATTTAAAATTTCCTTTTAAAATTTTTAAGTATAAAATATTGAGAAAAGGGGTGATGCACGTGTCACCGTCAACCAATCACCACTCATGTATCTAATTAAACCAATTTTTTATTTAAAAAAAAATTAATGACATGGAACATTTATGACTTTCTATTGGATGACAGTGTAAAATTATTTTACACTGTCAGTGCACTACCTTTTAACTCTAAAATATTTATATTTAGTGTATTTTTTATTCTTACGGGGTTTTTTAATCATGGTATTGAAATTTTTTTATTTTTTAAGCATTCTAATACATAAAAAATAATATCTTTTATTTTGTTAAGCCTTGTATATCGTAAAATATATATTTTTGAAAGCCTAAAACCCTTGATTTTAAAGCTTGGGTCTTAGGCAAGCCTTGGGTACAACTAATATTTCACTATAATCAATTTGAATGTCCAATACAACTGTTTTTGAATTATGAACATAAAATTTTCGTGCTACATATATGAAGATCCCATTGTACTTATTATTGAAAAAAAAAGATTTATGAATTATTATATACAAAAAATGTTTTTAACAGGGGAAAGATTTTCCAATTTTCAGGAACTATAAAAAAAGAGGCTAGCTTTAGAAAGAATAATCTACTTTGTTTTCTAGTTTTTTATTTATTGTGTGACGTATCTAAAACGGGTGTCGTTTTCCAAACAATTCTAATTTTATTTAAATTACTTGTAAGCTTGATCCAAGATCACTTACGCTTAGATGATTAGTACATACTTTGAAAAATAGTGAAATTCACTTCACTTCATTCAATTAAAGAGGGTAGCAAACTACAGAACATCTTATGCTTACTGGTTGCAACCACTAGCAGAAAAGTGACAT
Source organism: Vicia villosa (assembly GCF_029867415.1). Taxonomy (NCBI): domain Eukaryota; kingdom Viridiplantae; phylum Streptophyta; class Magnoliopsida; order Fabales; family Fabaceae; genus Vicia; species Vicia villosa. Next base: position 34,217,822 of record NC_081180.1, on the reverse strand, counting down.
GAGATAAAAACAATGAAGTAGCTGCCATCACAACCAACCAATGAGTTGAGGTGAATGATGTCACATGAATTGCAATTACAACTTGGCAATCAGAAGAAAAATAGCTTAACATTATGAAGTTCACAACTATCCATTAATTTTGAAGGAACAAACCACAGCAGATCAACAGAGTATTTCATCTACTTTTATTAATTATATCTAAGAATATGAGCAGAGAGCATTTCAGCAGTTTTACACTAAAAAGAGCTTAGTTTTTCTCTATGAAATCTCTTGATTAAGTCACTAAAGAGGCACAATTTTGACCTATCTCTTGAATGAAAAGGTGTTTAATATACTAAAACTTGAATCGAAGTTTATAGAATATTAGGTAACTACATCAATAGTCAATGGTACTAAATGAAATCAGTAGAGTGAAAGATTTGAAAACAATTCATATCCATAGCAATAGAGAACAAATGCAACAATGGCAAGAAGAATAAACGCAAACTAAGTATGTTAAGCTTAACAAAGAAAATTTGCAATTCAATAACACACTTTTCAGAGCATCAAGGTAACTAAATTCATTAACTGATCATTAATACGAAACACTGAATGAGCATATATAAGACACAGACGCCAATCTCAGACCCGATACACAACTAAAATATGAATGAAATAAGCTGAATTGAAAGGGACAGAAGTAAAATAACATAATAATGATAATGATAATCCTAGTAATATTGAAATAATTACCTAATAGTAGTACATCACACCACCACATATACCCGAAAGTAACAAATTTCGCATCCAAAAATGAGATAGACAAGTCGAATCAGTTCTGGCTGTCGATCTTCCTTCCAGTCCCTTCTCCGTCTCTCTGCTCCAACAGCCTCCCAGCCTCTTCATCATTCTGCTGAGCCTTCTTCTGCGTCTCCGAAGCCTTAAGTGCCTGCAACTTGGAATGATTATAATACGCAACCCCCAAAAACGCCAACCCATAACCAATCAAATTAATCGGCGTAACCGTATCCTTAATCACAGACCAAGAAAACGCAATCAACAGCCAATCCTTAACAACCCCAGCAACATTCATAGTCAAAGCAGAAGTCTTCCCCACCAGCAAAAACACAGCAAGATTCAAAGCAAAAGCACACAGCGAATTCGTCCCGAAAACAGCAAAATCCAAATGAAAACTCGAGTTATCCCTCAGAGAAGGATACTCAACAATCAACCAAGGAACAGACAAAAACACCAAACAACAAGGAGCAATGTAATACAGCGACGTAATCGGATTCAACGAAATCCCCTTCGAATTAAGCAAAATCTGAATCAAAACCAACCGCGTCGCCTCAAACGCAACAGCCATAAGCTGAAGTGTAACACCCCAAGTATCAAATTTCGCCTCACCATACGCCGCAACCGCAACACCGAGCGAAATCGAAATCATATTCGCCATAGTCTCATTCTTAAACCCCTCTTTCTTAAACAAAACCCCAATCGAATAAACAGCAACAGGCATAAGCGCTTTCAGCATCTGAATAAACGAAACAGAGAGATAAATATAAGCGGAATTCGAAAACCAAAGCGAAAGCGAGTAAAGCGCACCGATCGGAACAACCGATTTCAGATACAGATCGCGCGACATCGAAACCGGTTCCACCAGCTTAAACACGCGAACGAGAAGATACGCGAGTGAAGAACAGAACGCCATGTGAATCATGGTTAACGAGATCGGGTAAGACCAATTGTACATCTTCTTATCCAAGATGTACTTGTTGTAGACGATAACGGTGAAGCTGAGGAAGATCCATATCGCTACGTAGGTGTAGGAGAGGATGACTTTCTTGACGACGCCATCGGAGACCGCCATTTTTGGTGGTGAACCCTAACCCTAATCGGAGGAAGACGACGGATCTGGAGGAATTGATCGGAATTCAGTGAAATTGAATCGGGTCGGGTTTCATGAGATTCGCGAAATCTGAAGATAAGTGGTGAAAATTGAGTTTATGAGGAATAATGGAATAATGGGTATTAGAGATGCGGATTTGTATTATTTCAATATTTCAGATCTAGAGTTTTTCTTACTTTGAGTGAGAGAGTGATGTGTAGTTTTAAATTGTGACACTTGCCTTTCTTGTTTTTATGTTTTCTTAACAATTAGCATTTTCCATTTAATTAATGGGCTTTTTTTGTTTCATACCCAGCTAGATTAGGTATATATGTATTATTGAATTCAATAGTCAAATTTGTACACTTAATAATAGTGCTAACAAGAATATAAGTGTTTTAATTTGCCTTATAGTATTACATTTTTTCTATTACAGTCCATAACTTTTTCTTTCAAATAGTATTAATATTTTAATTTTAGATATCATATTTTTCTAAAACAAGATCACCAATATTTGAAGAAAGAAATTTGTGTGGTGCATTTCAATTTGAGCGTTTACATTCAAGAGTGTTGAATTTCTTAGAGATCATTTTAATAAAATGTGTCTAACTAAAACAAGAAATTCGTGCAGCAAGTTATTTAAAGTTGTATTCAAGGTGCATTTGATTCTTTACAAAATAAGAGATTGAATATGACAATTTTTTTTGCATTGTATTTGAGGTAGAAATTAATTATACAAATATAAATTACACAGTTCAACATTTTATCTCAAATACAAATCATTTAAAAAATATCAAAAGATCATTTTTAATTTAAAAATATTAATATAGTAAAAAAATTGTCAAATATTTCTACATTAAACACAATAGAGTAAAAAAATTATCTTAGATTATTCTATAATGTCCAATTTTTTTTTAGTACTACTTGTTATTTTGTGAATGAACACACAATCATGTCAGAACTGACCCCGAACCAGACTAAACCATATTAAAATATTGGTCAAATGATTTTTACCTGTTCTGGTCTGGGCCGAGCAGGCCCACCCCTTGATGACCAGCCGAGCAGGCCCACTTCCCTTGGGCCCAATTACTGGACAACAGATAGGGGCTGCCCGTCGCGAGGACCCTGGCCGAGCAGGCCCAAACCTTTGGGCCCATTTACTAGATAACCGTCAAGGAGTTATCCACGCATGAAGACCGCGCGTCACGTCTCAGCGAAGGATTCGGTCAACCATCTCCGAACCCTACGCTATGTGCATCCAGAACGTGAGTCTCCTGCTGACTCAGCCCTAGCATGGGACGTTCTGGCAGTTCCCTAGCACGTGGGCCTCCAGTTGGATTTGGCCCAATTAGGGAACCTTGGCCCAGCGCTGGGGGCTATAAATACCCTCTTTCACTAGAGGGTCAGGTATTCTATTCTCAACTCTAAACCTCATTCTCTGATAGCTACTGACTTAAGCATCGGAGAACCTTGCAGGTACCCCCCCCCCCCATCTTGCTCTTCAAGCCAGACATTACGCCTTGACGATTCTTCTGATCAGGTACGATCAGTGGCGCCGTCTGTGGGAACCTTGCTCCCCCTTCTTTAACAAAGATCAAAGCATAACCTTCCACCATCGTCATGGCCAACAACAACACACCCAGTCCTGATCCCTTTGTCCTGGAACAACTGATTGAAGATTCCAGCCGCGAACTGACAAACCGCCGCCGGCAGGAACGTGCTTTTACCGGACAGAGGCAACAGACTCAGCACATTCAACATGTCCACGGCCTTCAACAAGTCCAGAACGTCGAACAAACCCGTCCTGAAGGACAGGTTCAGAACGGCGAAGACGGGCAGACCCGGCCCCAGACTGAACCAGACCAGCTCCAATTGGTGAATGAAACTGATACCCGAGACGGGCAACACGCTTCCTCGTTCACCCACACCTCTGACAGACGAAGAAGCCGTAGCCCGGACGGGGAGGAACAGATCAACATTCCCGAGGGCGCTGATCCGACTGCCATTCTCCTACTCAAAGAGCTGCAGAAGACCAACCGCCTCATCCGCCAACAGGGCGATCGCATCCACGACCTGGAAAGGAGGCGACGATATCGCTCCCCCCAGCGGAGGCGCCATCGGTCACGTTCCTATTCCTCTTCGCGGTCTCCCCCGAGGAGAAGTCGCAAGCGCAGTCCATCTAGGTCTCGCTCCCCCTCGAGGAGAAACCGGCGCCATCGGTCTCATTCCCGCTCTCCTCCTCGGAAGACGCGGAAGAATCAGAAACCTGAAACCACTGAAGCCAATGATCTCTCACCCGAGCAGGAGCGCCAAGGCCCCTCCAAAGCCGTGCAGAAAGTCCGCGAGCATTCTCCAAAAGACAACCGCAAAACCTCGGGCAAACCACGCACTAAGCCCCAGCGGGGCAGACATTCAAACTCCCCTGAACCCAGTGACGAAGAGGATTTCCGCAGTCCTTTGTCCGAGCAAATCCGGCGTGTTCGTCTCCCCCGGGGGATGGAAAAACCACCAGCCTTGGACCACTACGACGGGACCACCGACCCCGATGACCATATAAGGAGCATCGAAGCTGTCATGGACTACCACGTGGTACGTGGATCCATCAAATGCCGCATCTTTCCGACCACACTAAGGAAAGGCGCGATGAATTGGTACAGGAATCTGCCCCCTAACTCCATCCACTCCTGGACCGAACTGAAGGATCTTTTCCTAAGCCACTTCACCGCGTCTCGTCGGCAACCGAAGTCAGAAGCAAACCTTGAGGCAGTAATCCAAGGTACCAACGAATCTTTGAGAGACTACCTCGACAGGTTCAACAAAGAAGCTGTCCAAGTGCAGACCGCGGACTACATGAAAAGGTACCTACTCGAACGAGGGCTCCTCCCCGGAAGCGACTTCAAAAAAGACATCAAGATTGAGGAGGTCCACTCCATGAACGCCCTCCTTCGCAAGGCTCAGGCCTTCATCAGATATGAGGAAGAAGAGGCTGCGACCACGAGAGCGTCACGAGACAACGATGCCGCTCGCAGTTCCAACCATGAGCCCTCAGCTTCGAGGCGCGGGCACGAGAGAAGGAAAGACGACAGGTCTCTCGACATCAAAGAACGCCGGGGACCTTCTGGTCGTTTCAACGAATATACCCCGCTGAACGCCTCACGGGAAAGGATCCTAGCCGAATGCCAAAACACTGACTTCAAAAAGTCGAACATCAGACCCCCGAAGTCAAACCCCGCGAGGCCAGGAACCGACAAGTCCAAGTACTGCAAATACCACAGGAGCCATGGACACATGACCGAGGATTGCACTCACCTCAAGGACGCTATTGAAACACTAATCAAGGAAGGTCGCCTTTCAAAATACACACAGAAAGGGGAACCATCCCGAAGGGACGACCACAGAAACTCTGACGAAGGGAATTCGCCGGACAACAGGCCCCTACAGGTAGCCCTGTCAATAACCCGACCTGAAGATTTCATACCATCGGTCGGGGCACCTGCTGCACTCAGCAAATGGGAAGGATTCCCATTCGCCATGGTCGTCTCCAACGGCGGAGATCCGGGCTCTCTCACCATCAGTTCCGTGAAGAGAAAGTTCGATGAGCTGCTCAGTGCCAACGCGGACCTCGGCCCCACACTGAGAAAGTTCCGAGGGAAATCTGAACCAATCACCTTCTACCTGGAAGAACTACCCGGCGGAGCTCCAAACGCCACGATTCCTCTGCTCGTCCGAGCAAGAATGGCGAACTTCGATGTTCGACGGGTCCTAGTCGATGAAGGCAGCTCGGTCGACATCATGTACTCCCATCTCTTCCGGACACTCCAGCTGGACGACTCACACCTCACTCCCTACGTGGGTTCAGACCTTCAAGGCTTCAACGGAGCTACCACTAAACCATGGGGCTACGTCGAGCTGATTGTCACTTTCGGAGAAGGGGAGGCTTCCAGGCAAGTCAAAACTAGGTTCTTGGTGATCGACTGCAAAACCCTATACAACTGCATCATCGGGCGCCCCACTCTGGCCGAACTGACCGCCGTACCCTCCACAGTCCACCTGAAGATGAAGTTCTACACGAGGACCGGACGAGTGGCCACCATCAACGCCGATATTGAAGCAGCCAGAAGAATCTTCGACGCTTCCGTCAAAGGATTAGAACTGATCGCTCCGCCGACCAGCTCCAACAAAAAGCCAAGGGCCGAAGACAAGCATCCTCGAGAAGATCAGCATCAGACGACCAACGTCAGCTCGGTCGACCTGGACGCCCGGTTTGCAGAAGAAGAACAGAAGACTGGGGAAGAGTCGAGATCTAAATCACCTCACCCCTTCCGACCAGTTCCGGACGGAGATTTCGAGCTGGTCCCCTTGGGCGAAAACCCTGACAAAGCAGTGAAAATCGGCAAGGGGATCCCAGACCTTCCGAGGAAGCAGCTCATAGCCTGTCTTCGAGCCAATGCTGATCTGTTCGCTTGGAGCGCCGCAGAAATGCCCGGACTCGACCCTGAGGTCGCCTGCCACCACCTCTCCATCAATCCAGCCGCAAAGGCCGTAGTTCAACGTAGGCGTCGGCAGTCTCCCGAGAAAGCGGAGGCTGCCGAGAAAGCTGTAAAAGACCTCTTAGAGGCAAATTTTATTTCCGAGGCCAAGTATTCAACTTGGCTCTCAAACGTTGTACTTGTTAAGAAATCTAATGGAAAATGGAGAATGTGTGTTGATTATACTGATGTTAACCGGGCATGTCCAAAAGACGCCTATCCGTTACCAAACATTGATAGACTGGTCGACAACTCGGCCGGCTATAAATTATTATCTTTTATGGATGCTTATTCAGGTTACAACCAGATCCCGATGGCGAGGAGCGACAAGCAGTACACGGCGTTCATGACCGAGTCAGGCAATTACTACTACAACGTAATGCCCTTCGGTCTCAAAAACGCGGGCTCCACGTATCAACGGATGATGAACAAAGTGTTCCAAGGGGAGATCGGCGACACCCTCGAGGTATACATGGACGATATGATCGTCAAGTCTCGAGGGGACGCCGACCACACCTCCCATCTCGAGCGCGTATTCGAGCGGGCCAGATCCTGCAAGATGCGCTTCAACCCGGAGAAATGCACATTCGGCGTCCGAGCAGGAAAATTCCTCGGTTTCTATCTGACCGAACGGGGAATAGAAGCCAACCCGGATAAATGTCGAGCATTCTCCGAGCTCCCTACCCCCAACAATAAAAAATCCATCCAAGTATTAAACGGGATGCTCACTGCGCTATCACGTTTCGTCGCGAAATCCGCCCAGCACGCCCTCCCTTTCTTTAAACTGCTACGCAAAGAAGCAGCCTTTGAGTGGTCCGAAGAGTGCGAGCAAGCACTAGCACACCTCAAACAAGTACTTTCCTCGCCGCCCGTCCTTTCTCGACCCGACGACAACGAACCTCTGTACCTTTACCTGGCCGTCTCAAACGAGGCAGTCAGCGCGGCTTTGATCCGAGAAACCGTAGACGGACAAAAACCTGTGTATTTTACCAGCAAGGCCCTACAGGGACCCGAGGTACGATACCAACAGATCGAGAAAGTCGCCATGGCCCTAGTAATAGCGGCCAGGAGGCTACGATACTACTTCCTCGCTCACACAATCTTCGTTCGGACGGATCAACCCATCAAACAACTCCTCAGCCGACCAGACATGGCCGGCAGAATGTTAAGATGGTCCCTCGAGCTTTCGGAATTCGACGTACAGTATGAGAGCAGGAAGGCGTTGAAAGCTCAGGCGCTGGCGGACTTCGTAGCCGAAATGACTTCTATCACCGACTCACCCTACGCAACTAAAGACAAGTGGACCATCTACGTAGATGGCGCCTCAAGCAGCTCGGGCAGCGGGGCTGGCATTATCTTGGAAAACGGCGAGGGTCTTATCATAGAAGTATCCTTAGTCCTCTCCTTCAACACGTCAAACAACCAGACCGAGTATGAAGCCCTCCTCGCTGGACTGCGACTCGCAGAGGACATAGGAGCACGAGAAGTCAAGATCTACACTGATTCCCAACTCGTCGCATCTCATATCAGCGGCGAGTACCAAGCCAAAAACGACGTACTCGCCGAATATCTCACGCTCGTCAAAGATAAGATGAAAAAATTCGCCAAAGCGGAAGTTGAGCATATTCCCCGAGAACACAATTCGCGCGCCGACATACTGTCCAAACTTGCGAGCACGAGAAAGAAAGGGGGAAACAAATCCGTTATCCAAGAAATTCTGCCCAGGCCAAGTGTGGGCGAAAACGCGCGAGCTCCACAGATATTCGCCATCGGGGACGACCAATGCTGGATGACCCCAGTGTACAACTTCCTCACAAAGGACGAGCTCCCCGCCGACGCGAAAGAAGCCTCAACAATTAAGAGACGAGCGTGCTCATACACTATCCTCGAAAGCAAGCTATACCGACGAGGTTTCTCCATCCCCCTCCTTAAATGCATCGACGCCTCGCAAGCATTAGAGGTACTCCAGGAACTCCATGATGGAATCAACGGCCAGCACCTCGGGGGACGATCACTAGCTAGGAAAGCCCTCAGAGCCGGCTATTATTGGCCGACCATGCAGCAGGACGCCAAAGAGTACGTCAAGAAATGCGACAAATGCCAGCGTCACGCCGACATGCACCTGGCACCCCCGAACGAGCTCAAATCTCTCTCCTCACCTTGGCCTTTCTCTACGTGGGGAATGGACCTCCTCGGACCTTTCCCGGTCGGCTCCTACCAAAACAAATACCTGGTGGTCGCTGTAGATTACTTCACAAAATGGATAGAGGCTGAAGCACTCGCTAAAATCACATCCCAAAACGTACTCCGATTCTACAAGAGGAACATACTCGCTCGATTCGGGGTACCACAGGCGATAATAACCGACAACGGCACCCAGTTCACGGACAGAAAATTCCAGGAATTCGTGGCCAAACTCGGGACAAAGCAGCACTTCACTTCAGTCGAGCACCCCCAAACCAACGGACAGGCCGAAGCCGCCAACCGGGTCATCCTCCGTGGATTGAAGAGAAGGCTGGGCGAGGCGAAGAAAGCTTGGGTCGAAGAGCTACACAGCGTCCTCTGGGCATACAGGACGACCCCGCATTCAACCACGGGCGAAACACCGTTCAGGCTAACCTATGGCACAGAGGCCGTGATCCCCGTGGAGATCCGAGAACCGTCTCGTCGGACTGAGTCACCTCTAGAGGAAGAGCTCAACGACGAAGCCATGAGATAAGAGCTCGACATGGTCGAGGAGATCCGAACAGGATCCTCCCTGCGAGAAGCGAAATTGAAACAACAAATAGCGTTAAGACATGACACCAAAGTCGTCAAGCGCTCCTTCGAGGTCGGAGACTTAGTGCTCCGTAGGAACATGAAAGATTCACGCGAAGGCAAACTAGCCCCAAACTGGGAAGGTCCGTACCGAGTGTACGATAAAACCGAAAACGGTGCGTATTACCTCGAGAACCTTCTCGGCGAAAAACTAGCTCGACCTTGGAATGCTGAAAAACTCAGACGCTACTACAGTTAGAAACAACCTAACACTACCCGGCCGCTCGTGACGAACACGGGGAAGATACGGGCGAGGACTCGCGCCATGGTACAAGCGCGTATGCTCCACGACAGCTTCAGTCGGATAACCCTACTAGGAGGCAAAGCCGACTACACGGCGGGCCTTACACACAGACCCTCCGCGGAAGTACCTGCACGGCAGAACCCCAGCTCGCGATGGGACCGTTCACGCCGCGAGCACCTGGCCCCGACCGCGGCCTCGCGCTCGCTTATAGCGCACACCCGCTCTGCGCACCCGGACCGTTCCCCACACGCCCGGGCCATAAACCTCGGTCGAGCACAAACGTAAATCAAGCATAAACACTACATCAGATAAGCACAAATAAACATTGGAGCATAAAACTATTAAAAACCGACCAAATTGGCCGGAGATATCCAAATATTACAAAAAATTATTCGGGCATCACCCAACTAGCTACCTTGGCACGCAGGCCACAAAATACTGGCACGCAGGCCACAAAATACTGGCACGCAGGCCACAAAACATCGGCACGCAGGCCATAACAATGAAAGACTGGTCAAACATCCCCATCTTCGTCCTCGGCACCCTCGTCCTCACCCTGGGGTTCATCCTCATCTTCCCAGTCCTCGAACTCCGGGTTCGGTTCAATTCGCCCATCCACGACCTTATGATATGGACCAATGCCCTTCGTCACCAAACGCGGGTTGAGGACCTTCAGCTGATCCACCGCAGCTTTAAAACCGACCCCCAAGGTAGCTACACAGTCGACCTCCAGCTCCCTCACCTTGCCCAGAAGCTGGGGACGCGTCACCAAGGCTTTCTCGTCCTCATCTTCCTCGGCAGCAGGGAGATGAGCCCTCTCCAACTCGGCAATTCTCTCGCGGAGCCTTTTTCCCTCGGCCTCCAAGTCCGCAACCTTGTTGCGCTCTTTGACGAGATCCTCCACTATCCCGCTCTGGACCTCATACTTGTCCCTGTACTGTTCGAACTCGTGCTCCAGCCCATCGTACTTGATCTGAAGAGCATCGTAGTCCTTCTGAGGACAGACATTCTGAGCGTTAAGAGCCAAGGCCAAGGCGGCCACCCTCATCATCCCTTCGAGGTCCTCGGACAAATCCTTGTCTCGAGTCACCCTGTCCCGCTTGACGATGTGCCTCACCTCCTCCCGCTCGAGGAGAACATGTTTCTTTGAGAAGATCCCCCTATGCAGGGTACAAGAAGGCAGCACAATGTCCTCCTCGGAGGGGTTGTCGATGATAAGAGGGCGAAACTCCCCGGTCCCGTCATTCTTTTGTTTCTTTCCGGCCGGAGAACCACGCGAGCTCGTCCCGACTGACAAGGGAGAGCCACTGTCGGGGACACTCGCGGCAGCCGCCTTGACCTCCTCGACCCGCGATCGCTTCCCAGACACTTTGGCGGCCCCCTTGTTCTTGGCCCGCATCTTCGTGACTTTGTCGTGCAAGTCGGCCATTTTTCCTGCAAAATAAAGAGTTAGAACCAAAAAGGTGTTGTTTGAGCAAATAATAGTTATCTCACCTAACAAAATCATAGCGTCCCCGTAACTTCCGCACTCGAGGACAGCTTTGGTGTTGATGTGCCGAGGCTCCAGCATAGGGCCTCCGTCCTCCTCGAATAGGGGATCCCCGTTTGGATATGTACATATTGCCGGTCTAAACCCGTCCACAAAAGAAGCGAGCCGCTGATACCCCCCTGTATCGCGCTCGTTGAGATCCTCGTCCCGGAAGGTGTAATAGTCAGTCCCACGCTCGAAATGGTCAGGTTGCCACTCTAACGGGAACCGAGCAGCTGGGCCCACTCTCCTCACCCCATCCTCAATATACTCGCGCTCCTCGAACAAATGACTCTCGGCATCAGGAGTGAGCGGCTTAACTATAAAATACCGGTTCTTGAAGTGCTTGACAGAGTCCTGGTAGATAGCGAACAGCTTCTTCGGCTGCTTAAACGACACCCAACTCCACTTGCCGTCGTCCCGATCACGCAACCTCTGCAAATGAAAAATTCTAAAGAAAAGGGGCAGAGTTGCTTCGACCTCCAAATACCCGCACACGATCTCAAAGGCCCTTAAGAACGCCAAAGCGTTGGGATGAAGCTGAGACGGGCAGAGCCGCAACCAACTGAAGACACTCCGTTGCAAATGAGTGAACGGGAGACGAAGACCAGCCTCCTTAAAGACGAACTCATACATCGCGAAACGGGGGCCGGGAAATCGCGAGCAGACCCTCTGGTGAGATTTGGGCACAAAGGCCCCCCAAGAAGGCTCCTCATCTTCGTCAAGGTCCTCGATGACGTTAAAGGCTTCTTTGGGGTGACTCGTGAAGCGCGATGCAATCATCCTCGGCTCTACTGCCACCCATTCTTCAAGTGCCCTAGGGGAGGTCTCTACGACGGGAACGTCATCTTGCGCGCCAACAGCTTCCTCCCCATCTGAAATGTCGAAGACGACATCATCCTTGTTCTCGTCGGCCATTTACCTGAAAAGCAGAGGAAACCGTGAATTCGACTGGTCAAATCCACCCTTCCACCGCAAGTCAAGTGAAAGGGCGAGGAAAAGGGACGAGGAGAACTCCCCCAATCATCAAATGGCCGACGAGCTAAAGGGTTCTCCGAATATATACGCCGCACGCAACGGAGGTCGGCAAATTCATGCCCTCACCAAGACGTGCAACCTCCACTGCTCGTGGCCTTCATACCACTCGCTAGTAATCCTAAAAGCTGGACGTCTCATTCAAACGTTCTAGCCCCGTTCACTCAAAACTCACTCGGCGAACGCACGAGAAAAACGGTGTATCTTCTAGGCTTACTCGGCTAATTAATAAACCTTCCTCGTCACGCTCGTCAACCATGCTCGCCTCACTCAAAATTAATGCATAAAACTTAAATAAAAACATGAAGGAGACGAAGAACTTACTTGGAGGAGGCGAAGAAGATATGAACGAAACGAGGAGAAGAGCAGTGAGCGGATCCTGAAGGCTTGGGAAATGTTAAGTACTAAATGAGTGACCTCCTCACTCCTTATATAGGGAAAGAAGGCCAAAGGGTGTCATGATGGCCTAGGCAGCCTAGGAGACGCCATCATTGCCTACACCCCAAAGACGGCTCCCTCCACGAAAAGTTGCCACGCGTCCCAAAGATCTTGAGAACCCCAAGAGACGCCATCTACTTTCATCCCTAGAAACGGCGCAATGATGATTACAGCCTGTACAGCTGACACCTGTCAATCACGCTGATGGATGACAACCAATGAGGTTAAAAACCAAAGACAACTGGCGACCGACCTAAGCCCTCGAGGAGCCCATGATTTGGAACCGCTGCCCGTGCTCGGCTAAACCTCCTCGTTAAAGTCATCACCCTTATTAGGCTAATGACTTGGGGGGCTCCTGTTTTGGTCTGGGCCGAGCAGGCCCACCCCTTGATGACCAGCCGAGCAGGCCCACTTCCCTTGGGCCCAATTACTGGACAACAGATAGGGGCTGCCCGTCGCGAGGACCCTGGCCGAGCAGGCCCAAACCTTTGGGCCCATTTACTAGATAACCGTCAAGGAGTTATCCACGCATGAAGACCGCGCGTCACGTCTCAGCGAAGGATTCGGTCAACCATCTCCGAACCCTACGCTATGTGCATCCAGAACGTGAGTCTCCTGCTGACTCAGCCCTAGCATGGGACGTTCTGGCAGTTCCCTAGCACGTGGGCCTCCAGTTGGATTTGGCCCAATTAGGGAACCTTGGCCCAGCGCTGGGGGCTATAAATACCCTCTTTCACTAGAGGGTCAGGTATTCTATTCTCAACTCTAAACCTCATTCTCTGATAGCTACTGACTTAAGCATCGGAGAACCTTGCAGGTACCCCCCCCCCATCTTGCTCTTCAAGCCAGACATTACGCCTTGACGATTCTTCTGATCAGGTACGATCATTACCCTTTATATTTTGATCTTTGTAACAATTTTTTATTATTTCCTTTCGAAAGAGTTCTTATGTGTATTTTGTTGAAAAGTGATAATTATTTTCAACATATTAATAATTTAAAGAACTTTTTGTTTCAAATATTTACTTGAAGGATTACATTGACTTAAAAGACTTTTTCGGGACAAAAATAATGGAAAAAATACCAACTCGTTACAAAGATTAAACATAAAGGCCCACGAGAAGCATTTGGCCTAATATACTCTACGCCCGAAATAAAAATCCATGTTCACCAGTTTTCCCCCTTCTTTTCAAACCATGTAAAGAAAACCTCTCAAAACCACAAAACATGTGCTTCAAATGACAACTAAATCATTAGTTGACTTCAGACACACCATTTTATTTAAATATGTTCCAATCATGAAACAGAATTATTGGTTTGGATTCTTAATATGGTGGTGCAGATTTCTAACGTGGTTGCGCGAGGGTAGACCTACAAAGTTGGCACTCTAATGCCCAACTCAGTAAGTGAATGAAGAGATGCATGATAAGTTATGATTAAAATTGTACCTTAAACTGCACACATGATGGCTTATATACAATGGACGATAACTGAGCGTGTCTTGCATTAGACATTTGGTGTCCCAAAATATCTTCCTCAAAGGCTTGTCGTGGTTTGAAATACGAGAAGCGTTCTAAGAAATAGGATCATGCTATTTATGTCGCGATTCTGTGATGATAAATGGAAGAGATGTAGGGAACAAACGCATTAAATTCTTGTCTCATCACTCAAACATTTCACAAAATTTCCTTACACGTGACAATAGGTATGTAGGTTAGGTTGTGGCATTTTCCCCAATAATGCTCGAGTGCACTCAAGTGTCATTACATTTTCGAGGCTAGATCTAGCTGTTGTTTTTTGTAACGACCGTTTTCTTTTAATTATTTATTTTATGTATGTTATGTGAATTAATTTATATTTATGTGTTAATTGGGTGTTTAATTGATTTTGTGTTATTTGTTGAGTGTTATTAGTAAATAGCATAAGTTAGTAAGTGTTATGAGTTATTGGGCCTAAGTTGGTGTTAGTAATTGAGGGGTACTAATTAGAGTCCATTAGCATAATGAGAGAATAGTAAGGGTTAATATAATACGGTGGGAGAACTAACTTTTTTGAAATGTGTTGCGGATAGCAAGAGTCGCCACCGACTTTTATTTTATCCAATTAGGAAAGGCAAAAAGAACAGGAAAGACCTTTGAAAGATTTTGAGTTCGGGGGGTAGGTTATACAAAGGGAAGGTGTAAGCACCCTTTGTATCCATGGTTATCCATGGGCTCTTAATTTCTCAGCTCACTTGCTTTTGTTTGAATTGTTTGAAAAAGTGTAGTGTGTGATTAGAAAAAAGAATTTTTGAATAAGAACTTTAACTTGTAAATAAGTGTAGCCTTTAGAAATCATTTTGAAATAGGAGGTGTGAAAAGCATTTTGATTTTTGAAATGAGCAAGTAATTAAGAGAACCAACCCTAAGATTGGATCTTTCTTGTTCTTTAAGTGTTTTATTTGAAAGGGATATCCATACCATAAGGAGGGTAGGTAGTTTTTTCATTGGATGTATCGGGTCATCGAGAATTATCGTTTGCCATAAGTCTATCCATACCATAAGAAGGGTGGGAAGCCTTTAGGAAAGGATGTGAATAGTCACTTGTAGGCAACCAGTAAGGACTATGATCTTTTATTCCGAGGGACTATGATGATTTGAATTCGTAGGCAGCATATGCTAAGGTATCCCTACATCCGAGGGACTTGACTATTTATTCGAAGGCATCATAAGAGGGATTATCCTAAAGGTGAGTGTGTGAACAGTAAAATGAGTGTGTTAGATTCAGATATTTTATCTTGAAATTAGTGGGTTAACGGTTCAGTTAACTGTTGTCACTCCCTATTTTACTAACCACGCAGTTAATATATTTACAGGAAAATAAATTGCGGAAAGTAAATATCATATGCTATTACAAGGCTTCGGGGAGGGGGATTACATAACCAAAACGGGAAAGGCAGAAAATAAACCTACAACTACTACAAGGCTTTGGGGCAGTTACATAATAATTAAAAAATACGCGGAAAATAAAAAGCCTAATTACTACTACAACCCTTAGCAGTTACATAATATGAAAAACTATGAAGAAATAAAATACGGAAATAAAAATCCTAATTACTATTACAAACCAGGAGCAGTTACATAAATTATAAAAAAAATTACGCGAGAAAGTAAATAGCGGACGAATTGAGAAACCGAGAAAATATTTGAAGAAGAGGAAAAAGATTTGATATTTAGAAAAATATTTTAAGTTAATGTTAATTGAATCATAAATTAAATTATGAATATCCTAAATCTAATTAGTTATTGAAGAAATTATCTAATTATTAAATCAAATCAAATTAAATCTAATCTAATTGAATTTTAAATTGAAATTTAGTCTTAATTAAAAAATCTAATCTAATCCTAATTATTGTCAATTAAAATAAATGTTAAGACAATTAAATCAAATTAACTATTAAAACTAAATGTTTTTGTGATTTTATGATTTTATGGAAATTAAATGAATTAAACAACCTAATTACTAAAATTAAATTAATTAAACAAAAAGGTGAAAGAAAAAATAATTAATAGTCTAAACCCTAATCATAGTCCTAATTAGTTATGGGTTGATTTTAATTATGTGGTTAAATAAAGAAAATTGTAGAGAAAGAAGAAAGAAGGCAAAATTGACAAAAAGAAAGGGTAAACCCGGGGGTCGAACCCGAGTTGGGAAGGTGATTGGCGCTTGTATGCCACCAGTTGTGCCAGTGTGCTAGTGGATGGATCGCTGGCGGTTAAGGCGTGAAGAAGTGATGCGGATCCGGTTGATTCGGTGTTTCTGACTGAGTTCCACTTCTCTTTTGTTTTCCTCTTCTACGTCTTTGATAGATTATTTTCCATGTGATTTCATATTCTTCCCCATATGTATTCTCTCTTCTCCATTCACACAAACAAAATCAAATCAAAAGAAAACAACACTTTCAAAACAATAATCATGGTCATCAATTGAACCAATAAAAAGCTAACAAAAATAAAAAAATAAACAACACCACCTGAGGGCTTCGATGGCGGTTTGTGGAGGAAAGATGCGCGTTGAACCACTCGGTTCTACGGTGAGAGGAAGATATAAGTTCTTGAGTTTTTTTTTTAAAGTGTTCTTGATGTTCTTCAACAAGCTATGAAGTTGTTATGATATTCATGAGAGAAAGTGAAGTTTGATCTTAGAGAGAAGGAGGAGGAAATAATTTTTGTGTTTGTGAGAAGAGAGAGAGTGGGAATAAGGGTTAGAAAGTTGTTGTTAGATGTGTGAAAAGAGTGACTATTTATACACAAAAAATAGGTTAAGTAAAAAAGGAAAATTAAAATCTATGAATCAAATCAAGGCCAAAAAATTAATTTGTTTTAATTCTATCAAGAAATTAAATCAAAATAATTTAATGAGATTGACTTGCTCTCTAAGATATGAAAAGGACTATTAATAGAATAAATAAGATAAAAAAAAAAACTTCCTTTTTTGAATTTTTTGAATATTTTATGATTTTTGGTGATTTTTTTAATAAAAAATGCATAAAAGTGAAAATTGACTATTTTAAAAAAATGCCTATTTAATTAGTGCGAAAATTAAATTAAAATAATAAATAAATGCAATTTTTATGATTTTTATATAATGGAAATAAAGTTAGAATTAAAATTAGAAAACAAATAAAAAAAGAGAAATGGTAGAAGTGAGATTCGAGCCCGGGACCTCTCGCTCATGTACCTTTTAACCTCAAATTCTTACCAATTGTGCTACGTCACTTATTCAAAATAAAATGACGTTTGCAAATGTATGAGGGCAAATTTTGGGGTACAACAGTTAAAAAAACAAGAGTTTTAGAGAATTAGAGAGTTAGAAGCTTATTTTGGGAAAATTGGGAAGAGAAAGAAGAGAAGAGTGAAGAGAAGAGGAGAATCCCATATTGAAGCTAGAGTTGTCTTCAATCCAAAACCCAAGGTAAATGCGGAGTTCTTTCATGCTAAAGGGATGTATGATGATGTTTAGGGTGAGTTAGATTGTATGTAGGAACCATGGATTAAATATTGTAGAATATTAGGGGTTTATGATGAAATTGCATGAATTTTTTGTTGAAAACATGTTTTTATTGATGATTGATGGTGAATGATGTTAGATGTTGTGATTATATGTGTTTAATTGTTGATTGGGATGAGTTTTGGGTGCTGGAAGTGTGGTTACGCAGTTGTCATACCCCAAAATTTACCCTATTTTATTTAATATTTTATTCTATTATTTAGCATATTATGATTATTATTCTTGTTTGTTTTTATATTTAACTTATAAGAAGTGTATGCAAAATAGAGGTGTGAGCTATTAAAATATTTCTTAGGCCCATAGAATTAGAGCCCATATAAAAGTATCTTGTTTTAATATTTATCTTACCTAGGGGTGATCAAAACCAAACCAACCCAATAGAAAATCGCAAACCAAACCAAACCAAACCGAAACCGCAAAAAACCGCATTTGGTTCGGATTAGTTTGGGTCATCTTTTAACAAAACCGCATGGTTCGGTTTGGTTTGCGGTTTGTATTTTATAAACCGAACCAAACCGAATCAAACCGCATTATGTTACAACCTAACTTTTACTTAACTCACATCCATAAAAACTTAAATCTATAATACCTAAACCTGATGATTACGAACAAATTTCTCATCCTTACACATGATTTTAGTCCCGATCTTCTCAAATCTCTAATAGCATTATCGCTTCTTCTTTGCCACATACACCTTCCCTCTTTTTCTATAATATTTACTCTCTTATATTCTTTCTTTTTCACCTTCTCATTTTTATGCAAATGTTCCCTATTTCAGTTTCGTTTTTATCGCACATCTTCTTCTCTAATCTCTCAACTCTTTTCTTTTTTCTTTTTCACATTCACTAATCTCTCGTATCTTCTATTTTTTTGTTTCATTCTAATAATTTTTATATTATTTTATACTATTATTTTATGTTTATTATTCCACTTTTGTCTAATTTAATTTTTACATATTAAATAGAAAGTTATTGTCAAAATATGACGGGTTTTGTTGTTATTTGATAGTGTATGAATGTCTAAATACAAAGTTATGTTATCATCTATATGTATATGAATGGTTCAATAAAATATTTCTAAAAAACCGAACCAACCGCACCGAACCAAACCGCATTAGGTTGGTTTGGTTTGGTTCGGATTTTTTTTAAAAGCCAACCGAACCAAACCAAACCGCACGATTTTTTCTCTTGCGGTTCGGATGATTTTTTTCGTCAAAACCGCCCAAACCGCACCGCGATCACCCCTAGAATCTTACCTATATTTATTTAACTAATTGATTATTTTAAAAAAAATTGCATTTTTATTACTTATTTCATTAAAATGTTGGTTTTAGTTAAATAAGTTTTTTAAATTAGAAAAAGAATGAACCACGACCTTATCCTCATTAAAATTAAAACAAACCAATTTTCTAGAACTAATTAGTTTAAATAATAAATATTAATGAAAAAATGACAAGAATTAGTAAAGAAAAAAGGGGGCGCTTGTGGCCTATTTTTTAGGCTAAATTTGTGTTTTATTTTTACTAGAATTATGACCAAATTAGCTATTAAATTTTTGATTCTCACGTGTAATGCAAGCATCCAATCTTTTTGTTTAACCTGATTAATTTGTTATTATTAATAGTATTAATTATCATTTAAAATATTGTTATTATTATCATTCCACTCATTATTATAAATATCTCTATTGTTATAACTAGTGTCAATAATCACTTAAAATAATAATTATTAACATTATTATATTTATTTTTTTTTATTTTTTTTATTTGGAAATAATTGACTAAGTCAAATTAGGGTTTTAAACCCTGTTCATCTTCTACATTCAGCAGTCGCAGCCCCTTCATCCCCATCTCCTTCAACACTAATTCTGCTAAAACACCCTAAAACTAATTTTGAATCAATAAACGGACTTGAATAGAATCAAAAGTTCATGAAAGAAAAATCTTTATTAATTAACAAAATTATCATAACCAAATCAATTTACAGTAAAATCAAAACACAACTTTAACAGCAAATCGGATCTTTCCTAATCTAAATCGAATCAAACAAATTCGTAAGCTTTAATCATATTACATAAACAAAAAAAAACGAATCAAATCTCCAATCAATTTGAATCAATACTAATTAAAACATATTTCCTAATTCGTTTATCCTAAAAACTGTATAAAACGAAAACCTAAACAATCTAAAAAGGGGCGGAAAAAAAATGAACACAATAGAAGGAGTAGAAAAAGAGTTGGAAGCATAGAGCCTTCATCTTTTTTTTCTTTGACCACCGCCGCCGCGTCCTTCATTTTCCGACGTACCTACGAGAAAGAAGGAGATCGGAGATCAGAAAGAGGAGAAGAGGAAAGCTATACGAAAAGAATTTCTGGGAAGAGGTAAATCCTTCACTTAGCTTTTAGGACTTGATTGCTTTTTTTTTTGTGTGTGTTGTTTTCTCTGAGTTATTTGGGGTCGAATTCCGTGTAATTGATTCAAGTTTTTGGGCGATTGTTTTTTGGGTATTCATTTGGGATTAAGGTTCGCGTTCATGGGTTTTGGACTTGGTTTATGAAGATGAGAGGGGAAGAAGATGAAGATTATGAATATCTTCATATGGGTTTCATAGTTCTGGGTTTTCTGTTGTTTGCAGAGAGGGAAAAGGTGAGAGGCTGAAGGTTAGAGAGAGATGGGGATCAATTAAAAATGAAATAAAAATTGAAAAAATTGAATTATGATTAAAATTCGTCTCAAGTGTGATTGTGACACGTGGCCACTTAAAGGCCACGTGATTGGTCATATGTGCGGCACCCATTAAAACTACCATACTCCCTCGCTTAAAAAGAAACGCATGCAGACCGTTCGATTAATACATTCTAGATCTACGTCCCAGATCATGATTCTGTGGACCATTGGATCTGGATCATACGATCAGAACACTGCGGCTTATCGTAATAACGTACACCCACTCATACAGTGTCCAGTGTGTTTTGATAATTATTGGGCCTGCCCTGCTTATATTTACACCTCTCTGTAATTACTTAACAACATAAAACGCACCCTCCTTTTTCTTAATCAATTTATTAGTTATTTATTTACTTAAT
Source organism: Vicia villosa (assembly GCF_029867415.1). Taxonomy (NCBI): domain Eukaryota; kingdom Viridiplantae; phylum Streptophyta; class Magnoliopsida; order Fabales; family Fabaceae; genus Vicia; species Vicia villosa. Next base: position 34,197,230 of record NC_081180.1, on the reverse strand, counting down.
TGATAATCGAAATTTTTTTTAACTAATAATCTTTTTTTTTTAAATAAAATATATAATGATTATTAATATTGCATATAAGTGTTTTGTTTTACTTTAATAGTCTCTAATCTCTAATAATTAATTTTTACTCTAATCTACATTTAATAATTATTAAAATAATACATTTACTAAGTAATTTGACAATTGGTTTAGAAATAAAAATTAATTTATTCCAACACCTAAAAAAGGGATTTATTTTGTTTAAAACTTGGTAGAATCATATTTCATGATTATTTCTAACCGTTACTTAATTACTATCCTTCGTTAGTTTTTTTTAAAAAAAACTTTACTATATAATTACAATTGTAAAACACTTAAAATTATCTAAGTTAAGTGTAACAAATGCGACATAACTATTCTAATTTCATTTAATACATCTACGATTCAAATAAAAGAAAACATAGAAATAATTATTTATTAACCTATTCAAATATCTTTTTATATACATATCTTTCATGTTATAATTTTTAATGTATCAAAAGAATTAAAATACAACTATGCTAGTTAAATTTCTTTTTTTACTAATTATCATTATTATAAAAGTACAAAAATAGGGATTGTACACCCAAAAAAAAACTTTTAATCACAACTACAAACTACGATAACTGCGAACTACGTGAACTCCCGTACAATCCCATAAAAAACACCAACAAACCTACGAACTACGTTGACTCTGATCCTCCAATAAGGAGGTACGTAGGCATTCGGACAACCGAAACGAGTCCCCTTTCCCTAAAATTAAGTAGGTTTGAGATTTTATTCTCTACCCTATCGTGCACCTTTAACCATAACTTTTTATAAACCTTACCATAATACTCTTACAAACCTTAGAGACACTATAAACCTTAAGGAAGGGTCAAGGGTGCCTAACACCTTCCCTCGACCCTAATTTCTCAACTTACCTAGAAACTCTTTAATTAGGTTTTTATCCCATATTTTCCCTTATCTTTAGATATAATAAAATATAGGTGGCGACTCTGTATTTTTTTAAGTTATTTTACTTAAAATTTAAAGCCGGTCGTAACAGCAGTGCTATGTGGTTCTATTATTTTTCTGCATAATCGCACGTCCGCTAAGCGGCCCTGCCTCGCTAAGCGGATGCTGAGTGGAAATTTGAAAATGTGCAAGCTCGCTAAGCGGAGCTGCGATTTTGGTTCGCTTCTGTATTTAGTCTGTATTAGCGCGCTTCAAGCTGGGTTATTGAATTTGAGTTTCCATGAGCCCTCTGGAGGGTCGCTAAGCAAACCCTGTTGTGCAAAACTTGTTCAAACTTTGAATTGATGTATCCTTTGATCTGTAACTCCTTTTTAGGTGTCGTTTGAAGCTTTGGGAAGCTCTAATCAATGTCTTTCTAATGAATATGATTTGAAAACCTTTGGATCTTTTTGAAACCTTTTCTTGAATTATATTGTTGGATGTTGTGACTGTTGTTGTGAAGTGAAACATTGTTGTATGATGATACAACATAGCAACGTGAACGAGAAGTGATGAATTACTATAAAAGTAATGATGTTTAGTCGATGTTGTGATGTGTTGTAAATGTGTGTTTTGTGGATGTACATCATTGTGTCGCATCCATTGCATAAGTGTCTTTTAGCCTGAAAATGGCAACGACTATTAGCCTGAAAGATGACAACAACTATTTGCCTGAAAGATGGCAACGACTATTAGCCTAAAATGGAAATGACGATGACCCAAGTGGCAATGTTTGAGACAGGAGTTTTACTCCAACTGGTACCACATGCATTTGCATAAGTCGAGTCGCATTTAAATTGTATTTAAATTGCATTGATTCATGTTTGAATTGTTGAGATGATGAGATGTTTATTGTGACATGATAATGAGATGTTATTGTGATGCATTGATATTATAATTGTAAATTTAGTATGTTTTCATAATTGATTATTGACATTGTTGTCGTTTTGTAAGTTGTTTAGTGATGATAGTTGTCGTAAGATGTTATATGATGAGAAGTGGTGATATATGTATGATCCTTACCATGCTTTGAATATATCATACGTTTCTTTATAATGAATGATATCTCACCCATTTTGTTTGAATGTTACCCTCTGTTGGTAACGTGTAGGTAACGACGTGAAGTAGTCGGTTACCTATTAGCTCGAGTCGGTGTGTTTATGCTCTGATACGTAACACTCGGGGGACGTTTATTTATTTTGATTATGTCGTTATGCCTGTCTAGATTTTGTTATTGTTCTCTTTATTCTGAGACATGTTGGATATTGTTGCCATGTTGGCAAAGATGTTATGATTTGGATTATGTTGTCTTCTAAATTCCTCTGCGATGTTATAAAGTTATTTGGATTTTAATGACTAATGATGTATGATTTCCCTCCATTATAAGTGTTATGTATCTGTATATATGAGCTTGCATGTTATTTGCTTAAGTTGATATATGTGACGCCTCAAATGTGATGTTTGTTTTGAGATTTTGTATTCTGATTTTCCTATTAATTACGAGGTAGATTTGGGGTGTTACATTTTTCATCTTCCAATTTCCTTTTATTCTTGACTGTTGATTTGTCTCCCTCATTCCCTTATATAAATATTTTTTGAATTTTCAAACAATTTTTGCTCCTTCTTATCACTGAAACTTGTTTCCTTCTCGTAAACCCTTTTATTTCTTCTTTAAGTTATAGTAATTTCTAGTTTCATAAATTTCTTCTTTTTATTTGGGTTCTACATTTTTGATTCACTGTCTCTTTCAAGTTTCACTCTCTTTTCAGCATTCCTTCACTTTGCTTGGTACCATTTTAGCCCTTTTTTTTTTACAATCCATTGTCTTGTTTTCTTGTCGTTACTATGGCTAACGGAGAAAATATACTTGAGAACATGATGAATGAACTTGATGGTGGAGGTTCTTCGTCATCTGCAATATATGAAAACCCACACATTCTGAATGGTGGTCCTTTAGAGGTTAATGAACTCAACCACAATCTTGTTGTACTTATTGATATTTTTGGGCCTGGTGAGAGTTTTGTAGAGAGTGGTGATGGACCCATCAATGTCTCTACTAAGGGGATTATTGACCCCGGAAACCTTGATATGAGGGATGTGGTCATCCATATTTTTCCTCTATTAAATCCCAAACGGATTTCGATGTTGATATAGCGGCTTGAAATTAGCAATAGACTCGATATTTTACTAACACCTATAAGGCGAAGCAAGGTCGGGGCTATAGTGATATAGAATTTAAGGACCGCCTTAATTTTTGGAGCAAGTATGCAGTTTTTGATCGACATTATCTTTTTCATGATAACCAGGAGGACATGGATTATCGGGGGCGTCCAAGTTTGGTGGAGACGTTTTCTAGTGGGGACGATATCTTTTTTATAAAAGTGTAAACAGAGTATAGGATACTCACATGAAATTGGAATTTCTCTCTTATTGTCAATTTCAAATGTTGATACATGAAAAATGATCTACAACTATTTCAATATGTGTTCCATCCCCGTCTATGAATGCATATTTTCTCGATTTAAACTCAAGTTATCTTTCATTAGGTTTAAGGAAGGGGTGTTGAGGCGCTTAAATATTTCCCCTTCCAATTTGCACTTGGTAACATATGCATTTGTTGAATACTATTAGTACTTGTCTGAATACTAAGACAAAGAACTGTCTCTAGATCTTTTTTTATCTTTTCATTATGGAATGTACCTTGAAGGTTCCTCTCCGTTGACAGGGGGTTGATCTCAATGTGTCAGACATTTATAACATTTGGCGTTTATATTGGATGTTTGAAGAATTTAGAGAATTGCTTTCTTTTGATAATTCTTTATACTCTATAGGCCCATTCAGTCTTTTCCAGGGTCCCTAAGGGAGAACCTTCCGACCTGACCTTTTTGTCTCGGAGCTAGTCAAATGTAAAGAGATGATCTAAAAATGATTGGTCTGGGACGTTTTAGCTAGGAATCATACACTCATGCCACCCTTTTTGAACATATGAACCCAAAAGAAGTGTAAATTAAAGAGGATATGATAACCTTTTGGGAACACTTGTGTTTCGAGAAGGCAAGGGTCCTTTGGTTGTAGGGCCATCCATGTAGGAAAGGCAACTTATTAATACTTGAGCAATAATCGACGTGACTGATGCTCGGGAGGGAAAAAATAACTTTTTGGGGATGAGGGAAAAATTGTTTTTATATTTGCTTTTGATATTCCTTTAATGTTTGCCAATTGTCTTGGCATTTTTCTGCATATACTATGGCATATGTCAAGAATATCTTTACGAGGAAAAAGGTCAGGGCAGCGCATGACGTGCTCTAGAGTCCTCCCTCAACTCCAACTTCAACCCAAGTGGAGGTGATGGTGGGACAACCTGCTACACATGTTGAAGCTTTGCTAACCATCCAAACTCATTCGAGTCAAGAAGAGAGGCAAAGTAAAAAGTATGATGATAAGTATAATGATAATGGTGGGAGATAACAAAAAACAAGTTTGAGACAAGGATCCTGTTTAAGAAGGAGGTACAAGCAAGAGATCCAAGTCAAGTGGTCTTTTATTGTATGGAGTGTCTCATCAATATATTTTAATGCACATTATTTTACTGTTGTACCTAGGCATTTCTCTAGTTTGTTTTATTTATTTTACTATTTTATCAAGTTTTTAGATTTAAGTTTATGTTAGCCTCTAATTTATTTGCGTATGTTGTTTTCTACTTTAGCGGTTATTTTATTCCTTACAACTTTATTCTATGATTCTTGCTTGCTTAATCCAAATTTCATAGAGTGTGTTGATTTAATTTGATGTTTGCATGATCCTTGATTGTAATCACGTTAGTGTTTGCTTAATTTGTTATCGTGTTGATTAATTCGTGTTTGCTTAATTCACGAGAAGTTAATTTTGTTTGCTTAATTCGGATTACATGATTTTACATCACACGATACCAATTGCGCTTGTCAATGAATTTGTAATCAAATTGGAATAGAATTTCCACTTAGGAGATTAGAATTACATTAATCAATGATAGGTAAGAACCAAATCAACAGATTAATTTTTCGGCTTAATTTGATAATCACTTATTTGCATGATTTTCTAAATTGATCCTTAAATCATAACCCTCCCAATATATTTTAGTAGGTTAATAATAATACGAGAATGATCCTCCAAAGTTTTCAACCACTATCCCCTCTCAAGTGCCTAGCATTTTGCAAGAAGCGCGAACTTGCGTCTCTGACCAGGATGTTACTTATCCAAAGGCTCTCTGACACAAGAAAACTGAAGTTGGTAGCTTAGACGACTTTTCACATGTTTTGAGGCGCCCCCTACTTACTCTGGTAGCTAATAGCCATGGAGAAAAACTTATTTTAAAGAATGGAAATTGAAATATCTATATATCATTGAAAGTAATCAACACATACCATCAATAATGTTAGTGTTACCCCATTTAATTTGTCCAAAACACTAATTTTGGTTACAAAATCCAAATTTTTTGAAGCTTCATTATAAGAAACTTTTATTTCTGTAAAAATCGGGTAATGTATTAAAAAATAAAAAGTAAAAAAAGAGAGGAAAAACAATTTGACCGTCGAAATTGCACTTCTATATCAAAGACGTGACATCCCTTATTCACCTTAATTGTGATAAGTGTGATTAGTAACTATTAATTATATATTTGTAGTAAGGTAATTAGAAGTATGGCATGTTAGTAATATGACTTAAATGGTAGGGAAAAAGATGAGTGTAAAGTGGCTATTTAAGCCAAAATTAAGAAGAAGAACTTCATTTTCATCCATTCAATTGTCTCTAATTCTTAGTTGATAGGGCTCGAAGAGAAAAAAAGAGATAAAGGCGTGTAGGACAAATAGAGAAAGGAGAAGAAATGTTTAACTCAAGCATTGCATGTTGAAATATTGGATTCTTTAAAGAAGAAGAAAAAAGATTGGATAGCTAGAATCCTCATCATCTCTTCCTTCTCCAAATCAGATTTCAATTAAGGTGAGTTTCTCTTGAATTAAGATTGGTACTTAAAACACGCTAGGGCTAATGCATGTTGGGTCAGGGGAATTGATTCATATCTTGTTTGCTCACTTGTATGATTTTTGTGTTGATTGTTTAATGCTTCTTTTTTTGTCATGAGCATATGCGTGTTTAAGTTGTATGTTATGTTTTTGGCCTTATACTATTTAGAACTTGAATTCAATTGGTTAGAGTAGGAAGATGGTGAAAATTGATTTTGCACAAACTTGTAATCGGGTACAGACATATTGTTGTTGGTTACTACTTGTGAAAATGGAAAAAATGCAAGTTAGTAGCCACATGTAATCACTTACGTGTTTTAGCTAACTAGTTACCACCTGGAAAACTTGCCCATAATTTAGCAGAACCAACAAGTAACCGGTTACCCCTTTTAGGTGACTGGTTACTCACTTCGAAATCCACCGTAAATTGAGTTCCGTGACTCTGACTGGGATGCAGTCAAATGTGTTGGAAAGATAATTCAAAACTTTATCCTATGGTAGTATAATATGATGCTTGTATGCTATATTTCATGTTGAAATGTTTAATGAACATGTAATCTACTAAGATAATTAATTATACCAAATAAATGAGTAAACTCTATCTATCTATGTTGCTTGAGGAATAAGTAAACGTAAAGGGGGGTATGTTAGAAATCTTATGGTAACATACAAAATGGATAGTGATGAAACCTCGAATACATGGAAGTATTATGGAAAGTGAGTAATCAATGAAATTAATTTTGAAAGGAACCAAGCATGATATGTATGATGACTGTTGTTGAAACTCTTAGAGGGAGTGTTTCTCATCTGAATATTATAGGTAATGGTGCAGGACTAAAGGAAGGTTTTCCTAGATGAAACTGCAGTGTCGATCTTAGGAACTGAGGAAGTTGAAATGCTCTCTAGTCTATCCAAGGTTGGGTAGGATTTTTCAATGGGGAAATAGATGGAACCGCTGTTAGCACTTAACCGTTCATCCCTTAAGAAGGAAACGGAGGGTCCCTACTAGCAGCTTTAGTGACTTCAGTGGATTGTTGTTGGATGGCGGAGCGAGTGAATTTGGAATCCTCCGTCATTGATGGATCTAATGGAAGAGAGTTTGAGTCAGAATTTGACGGAGTTAATTAGGAAATGAAGATCTGCACTTTGATCGAAGAAGATCTGGTTCTACCAAAGGTAATTCAGTTGAATCAAGAGCAGTTAGATGATGCAAGATTGCAAGAATTAAAAGTCGGTCCCCATAAACTTTTGGAAAGTCGACTTCAATCAGGGTGAAATGTGGTATTTAAATTTCACTGTTACTTTTATATTTTTTTCATGATTAAACTTTTCTTAAGAGTAAATAGAAGCAGAAATAAAAGCGGTAAATAGCATAAGATAAATATAGTAAGGGTTAAAGAGATTGGACCAAAGAGTTGTCTAGGTTTGGTCGAACTTTGGCCTAGTCCTGTCCCTAAGAGACCTTCTTGATATGTTGACTCCAAACTTTTGAGCTTTTACAAGTTATGTCTACAAATCTTAATACAATATGATCTCAATATTTTTACAGACTTATCTTCAACCAAATATGTATTTTACCATGAGCTTAGCTAATGAACCTTTTAGATATTTTCAAGCTTATCTCAATAATCAAAATAGAACTTTTTTCGACGAAGTTCAAGAAATCAAAGCAGAGATTTTATGACTAGTTTATCTCACGAATCAAACTCTATCTCTCAAGAGTATCTCACTCTCAATAATTAAATAAACAAAATGACCACTTACAAACTCTTCCTCACAAGAAAATTTTCACTCAAAAGCATTACAGAAACTTGACTTAATTGCAACTTTGGTCCTCCTATTTTGTCTTTTTCTCGATTTTAGTCCTCCCATTTTTAAAACCACGATTTTGGTCCCCCTTTTGAGTTTTCTATTGAAAAAAAGATAGGAATATGGACTAATTTTGCAGAAAAAAGCAAAATAGGGGGACGAAAATTGCACAGAAAACTTAAAAAGGGGACTAAAATAGTGATTTTCAAAATAGAGGGATCAAAATCAAGAAAAAGACAAAATAGGAGGACTAAAGTTGCAATTAAGCCTAGAAACTTTAAGTAAAAAGAAATATTTCTAGAGAGAGAATGAGAAAAGATAGAGAGATAAATTCCAACAAAAATGTAAAGCTTGGATAATGGTGTGAAATGAAGAGGATGTGAGCCTCCTTTATATAGAAGTTGAAAAAAATCAGAAAAGGAAATAATCTGTGGACAGAATTGATGAGCCAAACAATTGGCATAAGGCTCCAATTGATTGGATTAGTCATTTTCAATTGATTATCTTGCCCACATAGAAATATTTGATAGAGATGCATTACAAGCCATTAAGATGTTGTCCCAATCATTTGGTTAATTAACCATTTACGCTCTCTCCAACTATTAGCTTAGTGTTCCAACCAAATAGCAGTTTCAAAAATGTTTTCCCAATCGATTGACTTAAGTTCCCAATCAATTGGTTAGTTTAAAAATCCTTTTAAATGATAGTGGATAACTTCTAAATCACTTGGCTATATTTTGAAAACACATTTAAGATATACAAAAGTTATAAAAAAAGACTTTTAAGTGAGTGTATGAGTTGCCTTAAAACTTACTATCTATTTCCTTACTTTTACAAAACTCTGGTCACTCATACACTGATAGACATAATCTGGCAAACTTTCACACTTCCTCTATTTTATTATTCTGAGGCTTCAAAATTCGTTTCTAGATACGTCAGTTATATAAGAACTTCAATATTAAGTCTTTTTTCTTGATGAGGTCTAAGATGATTCTCTAATTAGGTTACCATCATCAAAGAATGAAAAGTTATTTCTGCCGACATCAACAACTGTTGTCGTTATCAAAACTTCAAGAAGGGTATTTTGTGGGAGTTTCAACTTTATATCTGCAAGCACATAGATCCACATTCTCCCCTTTTTTATGACGACAACACATCTATCAGGGAGGTGGTAAAAGATAACTATATATATATATATATATATATATATATATATATATATATATATAAATATATATATATATATATATATATATATATATATATATATATATATATATATATAATTTGAGTAATTAAACTCCCTCTCAATTAGGAAGAGAGTATACTCTACTCCCCCTGAGAGTATATTTCTCTCTCTTTGGCATTATAAAAAAGGTGAAGTCAAATAAAGCACATAAATTATATGGTATCTGCACGTTACCCATGTAGAGACAATATTCAAACAGAAGGGGTGAGTAATCACAATCAATTATAAAAGATATAAGAAAGAATATATTTGCAATAGTTATAAGCTATAATTTAACAACATCAAATACATCACATACTCACACTCTAATCATCATAGTAATTCATGCACAACTTCCATCATAAAGTTGGGTTTGGATGAATTTTATGATGATTACTCATTTAATACGTTGATAAGTAGGCCAATAATCCTCTTTTGCTACCATCGAGAAGTTATTGATGTACACATTGAATATATTTCCGACTTTGTAAATTGGGGATAAATGTTTGGAAGAGTCTTAGCGAGCATGTGAACATGCCGCTAAGACATAGGAGCAAGGCATATGAAAAGCTTGAAACTTTCTCAAATCGCACCAACCTCTATCTAGTTTGACCTGATAGTATCCCCTTGGCCTCCCCTCATTATGGTATATTGTCTCTTGTACAGTGAACCAACCTTTAATACGGTCAAACATTGTAGCACCATGTGTGTTATCTTTGGAAGTTACCTCCTAAATAAATTTTATAGAGATTTCACTAAACAACTTCCCTGTTTATAAAACTGACCTCCATTTTGAACCCCTGGTTTCAAACAATAACCCCAACCTAAAATATGTTGCTGTCACAAATGCAGTTATCAGTTGGTTTCTAATGCCTTTGAAGATAAAGTTCATTGATTTCACAAGATTATTTCCATGTGGCCCTATCGTTGACCATTGTCAAATGCCCTGGTCCAGTTCTCTACTGGAATATTATTGATCCACCTTAACGCATCTGTTTTTGTCAACATGATCTCTTCGCAGTAGTGTTGGAATGATGGTTATGTTAAGGTATACATTGTATTCACAAATCTTTTTGAAGTGCGTTGTCTTTGATCTCCCACATGAATTTTTGTGCAATATGTCTAATATAATATACATGCGTAGAAGGGGGATCTTGCCAACCGTTATTAGGGTTATTCTATGCACTCTCAATAGATGGATGTTTTTGAAATCAAAATAGGTTGGGTTGTAGAGCAACGTGTAATTGGAGGTGGTTGAGAAAGAAATTCCACCCACCAACAGTCTCACCTTTAACTAGAGTGAAGGAAATTGGAAGCCACTTCCATGACATTCCTTTATATTTCTCGTACAACCATGTTCCATCAATTTATATAGCATGTTTGTAGAATGCAAAAGCTTTAATGCATGGTTCATACGCCCAAAACATTAGATGGAATATTCTATTTCTACTAACATAAGTTTTGTCTAGGGTAAATACCGAAAGTGTCTCTAAAATTGTTACAATTCCCGAGCATAATACTTAAGTGCCACCAATTTTTTTGGAAGTTCTTTGAATGAATCCTCCCAATTGTCGTATACTAGTTCAACAACTTCAGTCCTCGTTATCCATGCCTTATATTAATTTATTTTTCCTCTATAGTTTATCTAGAGGCCGTATTTGAGTCTCGACCATGAGATTGAGGATGCTGCAGTTTGGACTGCAAAAACAACAATCACCAGGTTCACTACTGTGGAGATGCACCAGAGTGACCGTGTGAAACTACAATTCAACATGCAATAACAAATCCCAGATCCCTCGACGTGTTTGGGAAAATGACATCAATTAAGAGTCGATGACCAATAGAGATATAAATATTTGAAAGACTTCACTAGGGATGCATGTCGTTAATGGAGACACCAATTGGCCATAAATAAACCTACCATGCAGCAGGATGTTAGACCAACTCAAAATTATATGAATTGATATACATCCGTTTTAACAAATTTGTTTCTGTCTCACCAGACATATTTGACCGACCCACGCCAATGAGCTTCGTCATCATACGCCTAACAACCAACCCCACAACATTATCAAACCCAATAACATTGTCAACCTACACAAACCCAACAACCTTACGAAACCACATCCACCTTAACCAGCGACCAATTCATGCCACACATCCAAACACAAAACCAATAGCAAGGCCCATACCGCCACCAACCATATGATGCCAGCACATCTTACAACAACAATGATGAGGCATATGTTACCATCACATCCTACCACAGCACCCAACCAATGTACATCCAAATATCACACTGCCAAAGCACCCAACCAACACCTATCTTTCAAACACCACAAGAACCATTGCTTCGTTTCCAAAATGATTCAATGTCCCATTTCAACCAACCACCCGCCCACACATAACCTAACCAACACGACTCAACTATGACAACATGGGAACCAAACTCAATTACGATAGCACTACTTACTAAGGAGATATGATCGACAATTTGTTAGATAACATTAATATCTTAGGACCCTCACACCAAACACCTCTAGCTCAAGCGAATATTAGGAGACCCCAAATACCCAAGGAAAATCAAGTGAGGCCTTGAAGGCAAACGTGAGGGCCGAACTGTGGAACTGATAGGCATTTAGGTTGAAGGGGTCAATAAAATTATCTCCAATCGTTATGTAATTTTTTTTTAATAGTATTATGATTTTGTCTTTTCTATTTAATGTTTTTTATTATTCTTATTTTTAAATAAATAAAACAAAATAAAAACGAAATATCACAAGAGCCAACATGTGTGGGGCATGTTCCTAGTGCTATAGTGCATACGCTCTATTTATTGTATGATATAGGTGCACGCGCTATCTTTTCTAACACCTCAGTGCAAATTCCAGTGCATGCGCTCTACAAATTTAATGTTTTTTGTTTTTGTTTAAAAAGTGATTAAATTGGTAACATATTTGAAAAGATGATTATTTGAGTATATTTAAAAAGCTAAATTTCCAAAAATACAACTTCAATGCATATGAGTTTGTTTTTATAGGCAAAATAAATAGTAGAGCTATTTTTAATGGCTAAGCATGCTTGGTATGTATATATAAAATGTTTTGTCATAATTTTTTCAATTCTGAATTTTATTTAAACTATTCTATTTATAATTTATTATATTTGTAGTATTGTTTAAATTTTTAATTAAAAAATTAGTTAAATTCTATTGTAATTGGAATAACTTCACTTCAATCGAAAGACACTACAGGAAAAAATTCATTTAAATTAAATTAAATTAAATTAAATATACAATTAAAAGTAATAAATAAATAAACTATCTAAAAGTTATTTGCCCTTGAGTTTAAGTTTATATTAAGAAATACCTACATGAAAATAAACTTATATCCATATTTTGAACAAAATTTAAAATTTAATTTAATTTTTAATTGAAATATGAAGTGATTGTGAGAATAAAGAAGAAAAAGAATATTATTTTTATTTTTTAATTAATAAAATTACAATTTAGTTATTTTTATAATAAGTATTAAATTTGTGTCTGAATTTTCTTGGGCTCCAAGTTTACTGACAATAAAAACGGCTCAAGTTAACTCTATCAAAATAACTTTTTTATCCACTCCCATACTTTCTTAAGAACCACAGCGAAATTTCAAAAATGTCCTTATATTTCGGAAGTGCATCCCCGAAGACAAAAAAAACGTGATTTCGGAGATGCATCTCCGAAAACATCTGCGTTTGCAGTTTAAACAAAACAGCCTCCCCCATTTTTCATTTATCCTAAAACACCAAAAACTTCAAAATTGGCGCATACACAAATCAAAGGCTACTTCAAAACAACAACAAATTGCTTTCCAACCTTCAAAGACTACTTCAAAAGCACCATCAACATCACTTCAAATCTGTAAATTTTCACAACCTTAACTCCAGGATTGAAATTCATATTAGGGGTGTTAGAAATTAGCACAATATATTATGTTTAAGTTATTATATGTCACAGAGTCTATTTAGATAGGAAAAATTTGATTTTGAAGCATTTAGGGCAAGAGCAGATTTTCTGCAAAAATGGAGTTGCGGGTGTTTTCGGAAGTGCATTTCCGAAAACACCTCTCTGACCAGCTTCAGAAATGCACTTCAGAAATGAACGCAAAATTGTTTTTTTTTTTATTTTCTTGATTGTTTCGCCTTCTTACCGATTTCAATTTTTTTAGGAAAATGTCTGGAAACCCCGCATGACTTAGACAGGGCTTGCGCTCTGCGGTGCTGGTTCATGTTTTTGGTAGGCACTACACTCTTTGTGGATAAAAGTGCAACATACGCCGACATGACGTATCTCTGGTACTTTATCGATCTGACTACAGTGGACTAGTGGAACTGGGGGGCAGCTATTCTGGTATACCTATACCAGAAGCTGAATGAAGTCTCCAACTAGAGGACCAGACAGTTGACTGGATCATGCACACTCCTGACGTACGTTTCTTTTTAATTATTTCACATTTAATTATGGTTCATATTTTTTTCAACATATTATATTATCTTATCGTATTATTTCAATATTATTTCACATTTACTATTCAATATTATCGTATTATTATTTCACATTTAATATTTGTTTCAATATTATTTCACATATTATATCATCGTAACGTATTTGTGTTTTAGGGCTGGATCATCTCATACTTCCACCGCATCCATGGTTTCACCATTGATCCTGCATACAACGAGGGCATGCCCAGGGCCGCACAATACGTCCTTCAGAGGGGGAATAACGCATTGGGCCTATATCGCGTGTACCTAGACCGCACTGTGCACGATGACATCCGTTGGACGCCCTTCACTAGTTATTGTCATGTTGTCCCATTCGACCGCATCACATTATGCTCTGGATGGTTGGCGTGTGAGATCAGCACCATGGTCAGGTATCTGCCGGAGCGGTGCATGAGGCAATTTGCACGTGTGCAGATGATACTGAGGTCTCTGTTTGAGGCTGCTCCCGACACCGTTACCCGAGTGGGCCTCACTGCTATATTAGAGGATTGGGCGCACATTTGGTGCCTGAGGAGTATCGGCGTATGGTGACCACCCAGGAGTGGCACTGTGTGGAGGGATACGTCACATGGTTCAATCATGTGTCACATCCTTTGATGACACCCGACGCTCCCGGAGATCCTCCTAGGCCAGCGCATGAGGAGATCTTGGAGAACCAGCAGGCAGAGGATGACCATGCCACTAATCTCCTGCAGGTATGTCAACGGATACAGATGCTTAGACAAGATGCATTGGACATAGGTATCATTGAGCAGGGTGGTCCAGAGGCAGTTGCCATTGTGGAGAGGATGGTCAGTGACGCGGCTGGTGCGACGGCGTATAGGCGGCAGAAGATGTCCCAGGAAGTTAGGGTTAGCCATACTCAATAGCAGTTGCCTATTTATATTTTATTATTGACTTTTTTGTATTCAGATTGTATTATTATTTTGACACTGAGCACGATCCTGTACAACAATTTTTTGTATTTATAATATTATTATTTTATTATAAGTTACGTGTTTTATTTTGTCGATTCTATTCTATTTTTTCGATTAATTTAAAATATAAAATTAATCATTGATTTGAATAAAAAGAAAATCTCAAAATATATTTCGGAGATACATCTCCGAAATAATGGAAATGTGGAAATGGATGTTTTCCGAAAATATATCTCCAAATTATGTGAAAATAGAAAGAAAAAAAATTATTATAGAATTTTAAGGAGGGTACCTAAGGGGTGGATAAAGAAATTCTCCACTATCAATGTTTTACCACTAAGTTCTAATGCAGTAGTTTTTGTTCTTCCTCCGGCGCTATTACAACTTCCCGATAACAACCTTCTCGCGACGAAGCCCTAGCTTCCCAAACGGTACGCCAAAATCCCAAATCTATTTTTTTTTCATGTTATTGTTATAGACACATGATATCAATTGAACCGTGATTTGATCCTGTTATTTTCATTTCAGACCTTTAACACCACTCAGAACTATTGACGAAAAATGGCTTCGAGATTCTGGACCCAGGTATTCAACCTTTCGCAATTCTTAATTAATTATAAAATTCGATTGAATAAATTATTATTAATATTAATTTTATTATTGATGTTGTTGTTGATGATGATGTTGTTGTTGATGATGATTCATAGGCTGGTAGTGATTCTGAAGATGAAGAGAGTGATTACGATGGGGAGGTTGAAGAAGTAGAAGGTGAATCCGGCCCCGATCCTACTAAAACCAATTACTACCTTCAAGGTAATGCTAGTGACAGCGATGACTCTGACGGCCAAAAGCGTGTCGTTCGATCGGCAAAAGATAAACGATACGAGGAGATGGCTTCAACTGTTGATCAGATGAAGAATGCGACGAAGATTAACGATTGGGTGAGTTTGCAGGAGAGTTTTGACAAGATTAACAAACAGCTCGAGAAAGTCATGCGTGTGGCGGAGACTGATAAGGTTCCGAGTCTTTATATTAAGGCTCTTGTTATGTTGGAGGATTTCTTGGCTCAGGCTTTGGCTAATAAGGATGCTAAGAAGAAGATGAGTAGTAGTAATGCGAAAGCTTTGAACTCGATGAAGCAGAAGTTGAAGAAGAATAATAAGCAATATGAGGAGTTGATTAATAAGTGTAGGGAGAGTCCCGAGAGTGAGGAGGAGAAGGTTGAGGATGAGGAGAGCGAGGAGGAAGATGAAAGTGATGGGGAGATTATTGAGCCTGAACAGCTTCGGAAGCGGGAGCTTAAATCGGATTCGGAAGTTGAGTACGAAGATGGAAAGGATGATGCTGGTGAAGGAGGTTGGGATCAAAAGCTTAGCAAGAAAGATAGGCTTTTGGATAGACAGCTCATGAAAGATCCAAGGGAGGTTACATGGGATATTGTTAATAAGAAGTTCAAGGAGATTGTGGCGGCTAGGGGTAGGAAGGGAACTGGGAGGTTTGAACAGGTTGAGCAGCTTACCTTCTTAACAAAAGTGGCTAAAACACCTGCACAGAAGCTTGAGATTCTTTTCAGTGTGGTTTCTGCTCAGTTTGATGTTAATCCAGGACTCAGTGGCCATATGCCGATAACTGTGTGGAAAAAATGTGTTCAGAATATGCTACTCATCCTTGATATTCTAGTTCAGTTTCCAAACATAAAGGTTGATGATTCAGTGGAGCCAGATGAAAATGAAACTCAGAAAGGGGCTGACTATGATGGACCAATTAGGGTTTGGGGTAACTTAGTTGCTTTCTTAGAAAAAATAGATACCGAATTTTTCAAGAGCTTGCAGTGCATAGATCCTCATACAGGCGAGTATGCTGCGAGACTCAAGGATGAGCCATTGTTTTTGGTTCTTGCTCAAAATGTCCAGGAATATCTTGAAAGTAGTGGGGATTTCAAAGCATCTTCTAAGGTAGCCTTGAGGAGGGTTGAACTCATTTACTACAAACCACAAGAGGTTTATGATGCCATGAGAAAATTGGCCGATCTGACCGGGGATGGAGAGAATGAAGGGGAGGCGAGCGAGGAGTCAAAAGGGTTTGAGGATACAAGAATTCCTACTGCATTTGTTGTTACTCCCGAGCTTGTGGCTCGGAAACCCACTTTCCCGGAGAACAGCAGGACTCTAATGGATGTTTTAGTTTCACACATATACAAGCATGGTGACGAGCGCACTAAAGCACGGGCAATGCTTTGTGATATATATCACCATGCTCTTCTAAATGAATTCTCAATAGCTCGTGATCTGTTGCTTATGAGTCATTTACAAGAAAATGTTCAGCACATGGACATTTCAACTCAGATACTTTTTAACAGGGCTATGTCACAGTTAGGTCTGTGTGCTTTTCGGGTTGGATTGATTTCTGAAGCCCATGGCTGTCTATCTGAACTTTATTCAGGTGGAAGGGTGAAAGAGTTGCTCGCACAAGGTGTGTCACAAAGTCGTTATCATGAGAAGACTGCAGAACAGGTACTTACTGATCCTTCTTCCCAAATGCTTGTTTAATGCCATGGTATAGGAAAGGCATTTTTTTTTATGGCTGTGCGTGTATGTGTTTACTACTTACCATATAGTATGGCTTAATGAACAGCATCTGAAGATAATAAAAAATGACCGCAGCAAGGTATTAAGTGCTACCTGTCATTTGTTCGGTGGACATATATTAAACATATCATAGTACATGCATTGTTTGATGGCCCTATATTTTTTATACAATACGTTGATACCTTCATTTCTATATATAAGACTGTTTTAAAATTTTGCTGTCCCATTTTTTAGACCCTTTCTAAATTACAAGATGCAGTAATTTCACACCCCACAAAAATATCTGTAGTTAAATGTAGAGAATTATAGGATCAACCATTTCTCTTAATAAGTGAGGGATAAATTTGGAAAGAGAATCTACATTGGTAACAAATTTAATATAAAAATTATTTTTCTTAATTCTTATGCATTGGTCAAAAAAAGTTTATACACGGGGGCCATGTAATTCTTAGATGCTATAAGCAACACTGGAAAGGTAGATCTTTTCTTAATAAAACTTTGTTCATGTCAAGAATCTTGAGTGGCATTTTGTTGAGCAAAAGGAACTAGGCCATCATTTCTCTAATCCATCCCTTTACTATACTGATGCTCAGGAGAAGAGACATTGGGATTTCTTTTGTCGGGTTTTCAATCATCAAGCTGCTATGCTTACATGCTTTTTTGTTTTTGTTTAATAGTCCAAAGTTATTCATTTTAATCTCACATAAACAAATCAATGTAGAAAAGATAAATTCAGTTTTAAAATGTTGCTTGTTGTAGGGAGCTATCAGTTTAGGGTATGTGATTCCTCAGTGTAAGAAGTTCAGAACTTACAAATAAGTTTGAACGTACTTGGCAAATATTGTAGGATTGTTCTTTCATGGTCTCATTTGTGGCCTGTGGGTCTCTCAGTTGTGGAATATGTTTGGCTTTTAAATTATGAAAGAGATCTTTCTTACCTCCATACTAAAGGTAGTTGAGGGTGACATTCAACTGCCTCTAGTATGCAGGTAAGAAAAATTGCGCCTTGTATGGCGCTATCAGTTTGGGATATGTGGTTCCTCGGTGTGAGAAGTTCAGAACTTACAAACAAGTTTGAATGTACTGGGCAAGTATTGTAAGATTGATCTTTCTTGATCTCATTTGTGGCTTGAGGGTCTATCAGTTGTGAAATATGTTTGGCTTTTAAATTATGAAAGAGATATTTCTTACCTGCATACTAAAGGTGTTGGGAGATATTCACGAACAAGGAGCCAAATTGCCATGAATTTTCAAATATTTGAGGTTGACTCTATTGAACCAAATTGTTGCTAATTAGAGAAATGGTTGCTGTGAGAGTGCCCATGCATGCATGCATGTTATATTTATCCTTAAGTTGAAAGTAGAATTTATTAAAACTGATGATATGTTAAGACTTAGAATAAAGGGAAGTTTGTTACGATTGGATTGGAACTTAGTTAATTAGAAGCTAGTAAGATAACAATTTTGTTAAGTGGTTAACAGCTGTTATTTTGGTTATTACTAAAAAGTCTTTAAATAACTCTCAATTGGTAGAGGGGAAGTTAGCTTTGAATAATTAAATTTAGTGACTAGAGAGTGCTCTAGTGTGTAAGGAGAGGGCTCCCACTAGGGTAGCCTTGAGCCCTCCTATTCCAAGAATTCTTCATTTCTCAGTTTTGTTGATCAATCTTTACTCTAATTGTTCTCTTGTTTTTTCAATTCTTCTTAGTTTTGGGAATTCTTTCCATATACTATATTGAAAGAAAGGTTCCTAACACGTTACTATGCATTGGCCTTTGCCATATTGTTAAATTACTATAATTTCTTTCCGATCAACTTATATAGTCTTCTCTTTTTATGATACATATTTACATTGTGATCATTTTCTTTCATTTGTTTTGGAATTGTGAGTACACATTTTACTCTCTTTATTATTCCTTCAGGAAAGGTTGGAAAGAAGAAGACAGATGCCATACCATATGCACATAAATCTTGAGCTCCTGGAAGCAGTGCATCTTATATCTGCTATGCTGCTGGAGGTTCCCAATATGGCTGCCAATGTTCATGATGCCAAGCATAGGGTCATTAGTAAGAATTTCCGCCGCTTGCTTGAGGTCAGTGATAAACAAACGTTCACTGGTCCTCCTGAGAGTGTCAGAGATCACATTATGGCTGCCACCAGAGTTCTTATTAAAGGAGACTTCAATAAGGCTTTTGACATTATTACCTCTCTTGATGTATGGAAATTTGTGAAAAATCGAGAAACTGTATTGGAAATGCTGAAGGACAAAATCAAGGAGGAGGCCCTTAGGACATATCTCCTAACCTTCTCTTCATCCTATGAGTCTTTGAGTGTGGATCAAGTCACAAAATTTTTTGACCTCTCTGTTCCTCGCACTCATAGCATTGTGAGTAGGATGATGATCAATGAGGAGCTTCATGCAAGCTGGGACCAGCCAACTGGGTGCATTGTTTTCCAAAATGTTGAGCACTCTAGGCTGCAAGCATTGGCATTCCAGTTGACAGATAAATTATCTATCCTTGCAGAGAGTAATGAGAGAGCCACAGAGGCAAGATTAGGTGGTGGATTGGATCTACCTCCGAGACGGAGGGATGGCCAGGACTATGCTGCTGCGGCTGCTGGCGGTGGTAGTGGAACTGGCTCTATAGGTGGTAGGTGGCAAGACTTGTCCCATTCTCAGCCACGGCAAGGAAGTGGGCGTGCAGGATATGGTAATGCTGGTGGAAGGCCATTGGCATATGGTCAAGCAGCCAGGAGTGGTTATTCAAGGGATCGAACAGGTCGTGGAACAGGTGGTGGTTATCAGAGTTCAGGGAGGGCTACTCAAGGGGGTTCAGGACTGAGGGGATCCCATGGCGATGTATCTACTCGCATGGTTAGCCTTAAGGGAGTTCGTGTTTAAAGAAGTTTCCTAGAGATGGCATGATACTAATTTTCAGCATCTTAAATTTGCTCATTCATGTCAGTTTTGATAATTTGATTATAGTACTAAAAACTTTATGGTTTTCATTATTGTATTGTTTTTTATCCTCTTAGATGCAATTCATCTAAAGTTGCAATGAGATATTTGTTGGGAGTTTTTTGTTTCTTTTTATAAGCATTGTTGGTGTTTTGTGTTTCTTTTTATAATCATTATTATTGGGGTTTTATTATTGCCGATCTTCATTATTCTGTCAACATCTCAATAATGTATTAAAACTTTATCAAATTATTTTCATTTTAAAAACTATTCGCGACAATCTCAATTTCAATTTTTAAAGTAGTCTAAGCTTTTCTTATAAAAATATTAGTGAAAAATGATTTCATGTTAAAAATGAAATAAAAATAATCTATTGTTTTGTTTTGTGAAACAACAGAAATTAATAATTAGTTATTAGGTTAGTATTTTTCAGCTTTGTTGAGCTACTCTTTCCTCCAAATTAGAATAATCTTTTAGTTGTGATATATGGGTTTATGGTTGCATTATTTTCAACTTGACTATTTTTTAATTGTGATTTCTGATTTTTTTTTAAAAGTTAATTTTTTTTCCATTACTTAAAACAAACGAACTCTTGATTGCAAATGTGAAGATTTAATAAGGTCTTGCATTATTTATTTCCTTTCAACATAATATAGATATTTCAGTGGTGGACATATCTATCTCATGGTTAACTAACTCTCAATCTAACGATTTATAGAGAAGGAGTTACAAAAGTTATTGTCGTTCCCTCATAAGGGGGGTCTTTATCAAGGTTGCTTGATAATTAAGGTAATACACTGTTTAGGGGGTGTATAATAGGAAAATCCTGATTAAATCCTCTAAATAAGTGCTTTTATTATTGGCTTAACATTTTTTGTCAAGAAATGGGTGCTAATATGGCTAGGGGTGCAAGACAAAGTTGAGATTCAACCCAAGTCCCAAAAAAAAAACATCAAGGAGTCTGAAAAGCAAGATCCTAATCAATTAGCTAATTGATTATATGACATATGCACTTCAAATTTCAAACCAAATCAGATTTAAACCTTATCTCCAAGTCAATCAAATTTGTGCGTCAATAGCAAACACATGAGATATCCAAAAATAATAGGATCTAATTGATTAAGGCCTTAAGCTAATCGATTAGATGGACTATTTTGAAAAGATTTGATTCTCATATTTGTTGGGCAGAAGATTTGCTCTAAATAGGTAACTCTCTACATTTTCTCTTGTGTTTCATATTTCTCTCCCTTCTTCTTCTTGTGTGTAAAAGAATATCAGTTTAGTATTCTATCATCATCATCATCATGGCTCCCAGAAGAATGAGATGCGTCTCTCCATCATCATGGCTCCCATAAAGATGAGATGCTTGGACTAAGTTTGATTTTTTTATTTAAAAATTTAAAACAACAATATCATTTATCTTAGACTAAATGGGCCTCACAAATTTGCTATAGATCCAAAGGGAACTGAAAAATCCTCACCTTTATATGTCATGCTCAAAAAATATAATTGGAACCCCACATCTATACATGATACCCCATATAACCATTAACTTGATCATAATACTCCTAAAACATAAAAATTAATTTTTCACAATCAAAACCACATTTTTTAGAATTTTTCAAAAAACGATGTTTTGTCTACAAGATTAGCTGAAAAATACCATATTTTTTAAGTAGTGGTTTTCATTCTATTTATAAAATTTTGGCTAATATTTTATAGAATGCCTGATGTTTCACAAAATTCATATATACTTTTAAAATTGATGATATCACATAATTCACAGTTTTCTTTTTGTTTTTCTTTTTGGGGTTTTGATCTAGTCCCCTTGTATATGTTTTTTCTTTTTATTTATATACATGAGCTATGATCATAAGAGAGTTTAAGAGTGTTAATATAGTTGAGATATTTATTTTCTTCCTGATGATAAGATGCTTTTAATTTGGTTGAAAAACGTGTGAAATTAACAAATGACAGCAACAATAGATTTAAGCGAGTTAGCTGCTGAAAATTAGGGAAATGGGTATCAGAGATTTGTGACATAGTGACTCAATATCGTTTATGGTTGGGAGTTTATGTACCACACCAGAACTTGTTGATTTTTGATGTTTTGATCATTTTATAAAGTGTAACTAGATATTTAATGAGTATTATTAAAAAGAAACACAAATCTTTAACATATCTATTGGATCTTTACTCTCAAGAGTCCATTAACTTTTTTTTACTTAAAAAAAAAAGTTTTTAAATTCTCTAGCCTAACAAAATATCCTAATTTTTAGCGAGAGTTTAATTTCCTGTCTTTTATGATTCGACAAGATTCAAGAGATTAGTCTCTACAGTTATGCGCAGAGGATATCCGATTTATATAAAAAAAAAGACACCAATTTTAAAAAAAAAAATTTAATTCTCTAGCCAACAAAAGACCCTAATTCTTAGCGAGAGTTTAGTTTACGGTCTATTATGATTCAATAAGATTCGAGGAATTAGTCTCTACCGTTATGCATAGAGGATATCCAATTTATAAAAAAAAAAAAAGAAAAAAGACACCAATTTAAGAAAAAAAGTTTTTAAATTCTCTAGCCAACAAAAAATCCTAATTCTTAGCGAGAGTTTAGTTTGATGTCTATTATGATTCTAAGGCTATGTTTGGGAGTTTGGAGGGGAAGGGAGGGGAGGGCTTTGGAAAATATGAAGAATTGAATAAAAATATAAAAAGGTTTTGGGTATGAGGGTTTTGGAGGATTTGATTTTATTCATAACACCAAAAACCCCATAAAATGGGGGAACTCAAAAATTGTATTGAATGAGGGTTTTAGAGGGCTTCCATAAATTTTGCAAATATCGTTTAGGTTGTTATACTATTTTGAAAATTAAAAATTTTGTAATGATAATGAGTTTTTTTATCATTCTAAACAAAATCATTTTTTCAAAAAATGTCAAATATTTTTTTATATTATTTTAAAAATTCGATTTCGGAAGCCTTCCCCTCCCCTCCCCTCCCCTCCAAACTCCCAAACATAGCCTAAAAGTTTTGAGGAATTAGTCTATACAGTTATGCGCAGAAGATATCTAATTTATATATATATATATATAAAAAAAAGACAGTAATTCAAGAAGTGAAGCTAATATTCTTTGCTTCATTTATAAGTCATTATGTCAAATGAAAACATTGTATATTTATAAGCTTTTATTACCTTTCTTTGTTTTAAGTTTAATTTCTGAAAAGGTCTTTTAAGTTTGGTTTTTAATGATTTTTCCTATTCTCTATATTTTCCTTTTGTTAGAGTTGGTGTATGGGAAGAAGGACAAAATTGATAAATTTTGAGTTTGTGACGCACTATATCTTTTGTTTGTGAAAGGTTTTAATGGATAATTGATATTGGCCAAAATTAAAAAGTTATAAAATGTTGCTTTGATTGGAATTAATTTTAGATGGAAAATTTTTCGGTCTTGAATATAAATAAATAGCCAACTCTTATATCGGTTGTTTGTGATTTAAGTTTTCCCCACCATCGGCTGAAATTTCAATTTCTCATCTACAATGTCAACATTTTAGTTATGTTTCCATGTTACTATTACATCGGTTCTTAGTTATAAGACAATTGCTCATTTTCTTTTCATAATATAACTATTTCTAAAACTTATATGCATTAAAAATTTCTGTAAAAAATATCATAATAAAACTATTTGTAAATAAATATTATAATAAAACAATTTGTAAAAAAATTCGTAAAAAAAAATATTATAATTAAGCAATTTGTAATATAATAATTGTTTTTTTTAATTGAACCATTTAGTTAATATTCTCTGCATCACTCCTAGCTTATTATCATTTGTTTTATATTTATGATAAAATATACAATAAAATACAATAAAAATAGATTTTACTATGGCAATTATGTAGTTTATCTTATCATTTTTATTGTTTTATGTATGTTTTTAAGTTTAGCTTATTTCTGTTTTTATTTTTATTCAGTAACTTACTTTTACAGCTTAAATTGTTATTTGATACATTCTCGTTATGCAGGTTATAATTTGAGCTACAAGATATCGTTTGATGCATTCTATAATATACGTTGGAAAGCTGAAATGATAAGTTACAAGTTTCATGTTGAAGTCAAAAGCAAATTAGGAGTACACAAGAGTCAAATAATTCGTTTTAGTTTCAAACTTAATTAGTTTTTGGTCCATTTTTATGTTTTTCGGGTCGGTTTCCATTAGGGCCATAATTCCCTTGTAATATTTAAACTAAAATCGCAGATTTGGAATTATATTAATGGATGATAAGTTGGAGACCGGACAGTAGATTAATTTGTCAGTATTATTCGTAATGAAATTATATTAATGATGATTTTAATCGAAACCTAAACCCCCATTTCTTCTTTCAGTTGGTAAAAATCATCCAAGAGTCCATGCGATACGAATCTCGAGTGTCGCTTCTCTACACTACAATTTTTATTTACTCGTTTTTGACCCATATGCAACAGCGGATCATTCTCGGTGTCATATTTATAGTATTGAGCCTAATCAACTTAAGTATTTACGTATGAAATCAGGAAAATGGTTGACAAACACAGAGGTTCTGGAAGGCTCTGAGTTCAGAATATGGAATTGAAACTAACGGTTGAGGATAATGGGAATCAATGGCCACCTTAGTTTATGTAGTTTATGCAGCATGTGATGCAATAAGCGGATGATGATGTTTAACCACAAGTTATTCTGCTTGTTGTTGTGGGTGTAAATTTTCGAGATTTCTTTCGGATGAGTCCTCCTGAATTCCAAGGTGGTCTGGATCCATTATTGGCTTATTATTGGTTGTCCAATATGGAAAGAGTGTTTCAGAATGTGCCGTGTAGTGAAGAGAACAAAGTGGTTTTTGCTTCACACATGATGAAGGGTCCTGTTGCAAGATGGTGGGAAAATGATTTTATTCTCATGACAGGTCAGGGAGTTCCGAGAGATTGGGAACATATTAAGACTACTTTTCTTGATAACTATTTTCCTAGTAGTTTGAGAACTTAGAAAGAGTTTGAGTTTCAACAGCTCAGACAGGGTAACTTGTCAATGACTGAGTATGCAGAAAATTTTGAGAACATGATTGTTTACTCTAGAAAGTATGTTCCATATGAGAAGTGGTAGGTGGACCCGTTTATATTTGGGCTAAGAGATGAGATGAGATTGCTCATAGTGTCTCTCAAAGATAGTTTATTACTTATGCTGATTTATTGAGGCAAGGACAAAGTGAAAAGGGTTAAAAAAGAAGGAAATTAGTTGAGATTTGGTTAGAAGGACCATAGAAGGCCAAATCATTAGTTTAAGCCTAGGCCTTAATCCTTTAAGGGAAAGCAAAGACAAAATTCAAGATCTTCCCAACCCCCTTAGTGCCAAGTGTGTAAGAAGTTTCATTTTGGAAAGTGTAAAATTCGGTGTTATCAGTGTCAAGGAGAAGGTCACATATCTTGTGATCTTCCTCAGAGACAAGTTCAAGTGCAAGGAAAGAGTAACAATCGATTCTATACCTTGGATGAAAATAAGACCAAGGGTGATACCGATTTGATCGCCGATACGTGTTACTTGAATAACCATCCTTGCTTTACATTATTTGATTATACAACATCACATTCTTTCATATCGACTCAGTAAGTGAGACGTCTTGGTCTATAGACAATCATTTTTTCCTTTCCGATGGTGGTAACCACTGCCACGAATGATGTTGTAGAGACGCAATGGATGTGTGAAAATTGTGTGTTGTCGGTGAATGATCGAATCTTCCACTAAGACCAATGTGACAAATGACTAAGGTCAAACACACACCTCATATTTTTAGACCATGCTTGGGGGCTACTGTTTACGCATAGACTGGTGAACATACTCACAACGATTTAATAAGAAAATGGTTCCATGATAAAAGATAAGGTTTAGTATCAAAGGCTTTACATCAAGATCAAGAGATCAACATACTCGAAGAATAAAGCACCAATAGGAAATGGCCATAGGGCTCCATGAGCATGCTAAGTTCTTCACTAAGAAAGCACCAATCAAGGTGAGTGATTAAAACAAGACCGTTAGGTCACGAGACATAATTTTTTTGATACATTTCCCACGAGACAACAATCATATTATAGAAGGTTGTAGACCCATGAAATCATATAATGGACATGTAAAACCTAATTGATCTCTATAAATACCTTGATCTTTGAGTTGAGGAGAACATTAGATTCACTCAACAAATACCAATATATAGAGCTTCTCACCATCCTTGTGTGAGCTTGCTCTAACACCCCAATAATACTATAACCCTCAGACAACCCTACAAAACTAGGGATTATCACTCATTGTAATTTTAGCAAGTAAAATGGCGCCTATCATGGGATCCCGGTAAAACTAACTTGTGCCACCATCGCATTAGACAAATAGATTGCTACCCGAATCTCCAACCCTTCATCCATCATGGTGAACAAAAAGGTAGCAACTCTGGCCAAACGAGATTCCAACGACGATGAGGACCAGACCATGGGGGGACCAATACTAGAGAACATCAAGACGCTATCATTGACCAAGTATGATGGATGCAACAACCCCAAAAGCATGTTGCCTCTATCAACACGCCAATAACAATTATTGGGGCCTATAATTCCTTGAAATTCAAGCTTCTCTTTAGCACCTTCAAAGATGTAGCACTAAGGTATCACATGAGTCTACCACAGTCTCAATCACATGCTACCAGGACCTAGTAAGAAGACTGGCTCATCAATTTACGATGAGTAGGTACAGAAAGATGTCTACTACCAACCTGTTCAATATTTGCCAAGCCATTTAAATGAGATGACTATCAAGGTCGTTCATCTCAATTAGGATATGCTTGTGGGAGCATTTCAAAATGGTAACAAATGTAAGCATCTTTGTCACAGTGACATTGACATGTGTACACCCAATCACATGCTACGTCAGCTGTTGTTAACAAATGTTAACATGATGGATCGAAAACATGGATAAAAAATATTACGAGGACGATAGTTTCAAGAATTTTTAAAAAAAATTAAAAATAAATTTTAATAAAATCCTTAATTTAATTTAATAAAATCCATTATGACTATCCATTAAACTGTCAAAAAGTCAAAAAGTCAATCTATTTCTATTAGAGTTACTTGACTAGAGATCAAGTGTCAATGAAAAATATTAAGAAAACGATTCTTTAAAGAATTTTTTTGAAAAAATAACAATAAAGTTCGGTATATTTAAGGGAATCACAACTACTTTTAAATTTTAATCCAACATTCTAATTATAAATCATATCATTGTCTATAAAAAATTAAAATACAGTAGAACATATCATTAATGCAGTAAAATTACATTAAATTTAAATAGATAACAAAAATTACATTAAATTTGTAAAAAAATAAAAGTATTATTTTTTTATCATTATTTTTATAATTATTAATATCATAAAAAAATTAAAAACCTCAACAACCCATCTTATAAATTATAATAATAGCAAGAAGGAGTGTATTTATAGTGTAAGAAAATATCTTAACTACATTCATTAATTACTTTAATGACTAATCACATTATTCCACCCCACCACTTTTCATTCAACTTCTGTCTCTCATTGGAGACTAAAAACACCAAGACAACTCTCTCACTTTCTCTCTCCTCACTTTCTCTCTCTAGCTACCTTCTTCACCCTCAAAACCTCCCCTCATCTCACCAATGGAAACCACCAAACAACCCAAGAAGAAAAAATGGTTTGCACCCCTCATCTTCTCTCTCCTCCTCACCACCCTCCTCATCCTCCTCTCCATCTTCATCTCCTCCGATTCCTCCTCCTTACTCTACCTCTCCCGTTCAACCACCACCCAAAACTCACCCCACTTCGTCGAATCAAAGCTAAGAGTATCCTCAACTTCACCCATCAACTCAGTTCCCAGGATCGCTTACTTGATCTCGGGCTCAGCTGGGGACGGAGAGAGCTTGAAGAGAACCCTTAAGGCCCTTTACCATCCCAGAAACCAATACGCTGTTCACTTGGATTTAGAAGCTTCTCTTAGGGAAAGATTGGACCTTGCCGAGTTTGTGAGGAATGAGGCTCTTTTTGCTGAATTGGGTAATGTTAAGATGATTGTTAAGGCGAATTTGGTTACTTATAGAGGTCCTACTATGGTTACTAATACTCTTCATGCTGCTGCTCTTTTGTTCAAAGAAGCTGGGCATTGGGATTGGTTTATTAATCTCAGTGCTTCTGATTATCCACTGCTCACACAAGATGGTTTGTTCTTTCTAGAAATTTTACTTTTTTTTAACCTTTGAAGTTTGTGTTTGTTTGGCGAATGAAACAATGCAATGTTTTTGTTTTTGTTTTTGTTTGTGTGTGTTTGGTTGTAATTTAGTGATGTTTTGTTTAACAGATCTACTGCATACATTGTCATCTATTCCAAGGCACCTTAACTTCATTGAGCATACGAGTGATATTGGATGGAAGGAGTATGTTGATGATTCTTATGTTCTTTTACTTTACTTTAATGTGATTTAATTGGTTTTCGTCGTGAATTGAATTAAGTTTGTAATTTTGTGGAATGTTGGATTTATGTTTTGTTTGCTGTTTTTGTTTTTTTGGATAGAGATCAGAGAGCGAAGCCGGTTATAATTGATCCGGCTCTTTATAGCGTCAATAAATCTGATGTGTTTTGGGTGACGGAGAAAAGAAGTGTTCCCACGGCGTATAAGCTGTTTACAGGTGAGAGATTCTGGATTCTCGTGCCTTTTATTTTGATACAATCTCATATTTTGTAGTTTTATTCGCACCAGTTTGATTAGTTTGTTATATCAAATTTGTAGAATGTTTTGGTAGTATGAGACTTCTATTCCTTGCATAAGTTGAATATATTAGACATGTGTGAAGAACTGTAAATGCAAATAGAGAAACACGTGATGTTTTGTAACGAAGATCGACCAATTGTACCTACATTTTCGACTGCAGTTCCTTTTATTATTATTTCAAGCTTAGGGTTTACGTTGTACAACTTATACTCGTTGGTCACTGCTCAGGAACTATGAGTCATACTCAACAATATGCTATATGATTTACCATTGCTATTTGATTTTTGTTAGGTTCTGCGTGGATGATGCTCTCTCGTCAATTTGTTGAATATATGTTATGGGGATGGGATAACTTACCTAGAATAGTCCTAATGTATTATGCAAACTTTCTATCTTCCCCGGAAGGATATTTCCACACGGTCATCTGCAATGCCGAGGAATTTCGTAACACTACTGTAAACCACGACCTCCACTTCATATCATGGGACAACCCTCCCAAACAACACCCACACTTCCTTTCAGCTGATCACTACCAGAGTATGATTGACAGCAATGCTCCTTTTGGTCGAAAATTTGGCAGGAACGAGCCTCTCTTAGATAAAATTGATACCGAACTCTTGGGAAGAAATGACCACGGTTATGTGCCCGGCATGTGGTTCAGTCGAGCAAACCCAAACATCACCGAACCATATTCTTTTATAAAAAATATCACTGAACTTAGACCTGGCCCTGGTGCAGAAAGGCTTAAACGACTTATCCATGGTTTATTATCAGCAGAAGATTTTCAGAAAAATCAGTGTTCTTGATATCATTGCTGTTTATTTCCATCACTTAAGAAAGGCTTAAATGCCTGATCAATGCTATGTCTACTTGACACACAAGGTTGCTTTGAGGCCAATCAAGAAAGATGAGAAAACAGAATAGAAAACACAGAAGATAGCTGCTTCTTCAGAAACACAGCTCTGTCATCGACTTGTATCTTTATTTACACTAATTTTTACACGACCGAGAATTTGTTGTCTTGTCCATGTGTATTATTGATTTGTTCACATAATTGATTAAATTTTATTGGATTACAAAGACAAAACCACCAATGCCAATTGTTGTACTGTGTAGAGTAGATTGTGTTTGTAACAAATAAATTAGAGTGAGGGGTTTCACTTATAACAAGCTTGTGTTGTTGTGTCTATCTGAATGCAAACTAGAAAGTACAGATACTAATGCAGTAATTATTTTATTATTTATCAAATTTATCCTTTATATTTTATATGTAGATTTCCTTGCATATGAGAATCTAGCTTTTTCCTAATTGTATTTCTCATCTCTTTATTCTCATTCAGTTAATGGGGAAAGAATTTAGTTTCCCAGTTGATCCTAATGATAGGATGGAGAGGGGCAGATAGATACACAGGAGGAGCATCCATTAGCCTGGGCATCCATGAGCTTGGCCCTTACCAATTTCATATGTGTGAAGTTCTCTCCCCTTCTGTCTAAAGGGATGACTCTCGAAATTTCGAAAATGTCATTTGATTTTTAGGATTCGAGACATGTTTTTTAAATAGTTCAAATTCTAGAATTCAAACACAATTTATATACAACACACAACACATTTAAAATTAAACAATCATACTACATTTTTTTTTATCTCTACTACAAATTCTATAAAAAAAAAAACGTTTTATTTACACGAAAGTTTGTTTTTAAATGACAACCTATAAAACACAGACACTTCGAATTTGATCAAAACAGTGACACAGTGACACCAGTAATAATTCAATAAATTAAATGTAATCACAAGTGTCGGTGTAAGTGTCTGATACGAACACGGACACATCTTTTTTCAGATGTGTCGGTGCTACACATTGACAACCGAATTCTATAAAAAAAACATTTTATTTACATGAAATTTTGTTTTTAAATGACAACCTATAAAACACGAACACCCCGAATTTGACTCCGACACTGACACGGCGACACCAATAATTTAAAAAAATGAATAAATTGAACGTAATCACAAATACTGGTGAAAGTGTGAGGGGTGGCAAAACGGGCCCGGCCCGCGGAGAAATCCCGTTTTACCCGCACTTTTACGCGGGGCGGGGCAAGGTTTTAGGCCCACTCCTTTTAATGTGTCCGCCCCGCCCCGCCCTGTTTTTTTTTTTGTGGGCATTAGCTTTTTCATACAATTATACTATTTTTAGGCCTAAAAGGTTCAATGCCCGCGGGCTTTCCCCGCCCTCACTTTTTTGCGGGGCGGGACAAGGTTTTAGGCCCGCACAATCAAATATGCCCACCCCGCCCCGCACTGTTTTTTTGCGGGCTTTTGTGGGGCGGGCCTAAACGGGGCGGGCATGCCCGTTTGCCACCCCTACAAGTGTCTGATACGAACACGGACACACATTTTTTTAGATGTGTCGGTGCTACACATTGACACCTGAAATCATTGACAACCAAATCATTAATGAACTATACAAACACATGTACAAACACAATTTCTGTCTACATGCAAAAGTAGTATGACTTTAAAATCTTTCTCATTGACTTATTTTAGAGTTTTCGTTCATATCACGTCAAACACTGAGTATCAGTATAGTTCATGTTATATTTTCTGAACATGTTCAAAATGCAAGTTTGGATCCTAAAATTCGAGCTCAAACGAGTCTGTACACAATACACGCTTAGATCCTAAAATTCAAACACTATGTACTGATGCAATTTTATTTTTTAAGGCGTTTATACGGTTCATATGTGGATGCTCCTTATGTTTCTCCCACTCATGTGAAATCTGTTGTAAATTTTAAATATATTTCAAAAGTTTTCAATAATTTTAATTGACAAATATAAGAAAATATTTTTAATATTAATTATTATTATTTATTTTCTTTTATGATGATTTTAAATTGGTCAAATAATTTAATAAGTTTGACTTGAATGAGTCAAATCCATTACTCCTTCTCTATCTTTCTTATATAAAGTCTCCTACCTTTTTTTGACAAGCAGTGAGACAGAAAAATAGAACGTGAAAAATATTTTGTCTTCACTTTTTTCTTTGTTTTTCTGGTTACATCTCCTGGCAAAGAATATTTCTTATTGTTCTGACCCGTATTAGATTATATTTACTTGTACCAATTATGTAAAGCCTTTTGTACAGCTAAGCTTATACCCTTTAGCCAATTATAGACTGACACCTGGATGATTAGGAATAGATAGTTTTTCTATAGCTTATCAACTTGTATATAATGTATGTTGAGTCAACCTTCAAGGGTTAATGAGAATGAGTTTAATTTTCAATAACAAACTGGTTTTTCTGTTATCAAGTTTCTGAATCTTCTTTTTTATTGCACTGCAGAATCTTCCTGATATCTCCATTGTCAACATGGTATCAGAGCTTAATATGCTCTGGTAGCCATTGCTCCTTCTTCATTCTTGCACACTTCATTGTGCGTTTTCTATCCCTATACCCTTTGATTTCAATCTTCGATCTTCTTGTTTTCGCATCGATTGGAATCGCTTTATCTTCTTGATTCTTGCACAATTTCGATTCCGTTTGGGGTATGTACCATCGTTATCGTCATCTTCTTGATTCTTTGATTCAACTATCGTGCTCTTTCTCTCTGTAAATCAA
The DNA here is from genome assembly GCF_029867415.1 of Vicia villosa. Taxonomy (NCBI): domain Eukaryota; kingdom Viridiplantae; phylum Streptophyta; class Magnoliopsida; order Fabales; family Fabaceae; genus Vicia; species Vicia villosa. The sequence goes on along the minus strand of NC_081180.1, from coordinate 34,164,721 downwards.
TGGCGTACCAGAGCTTCATTGATTTTTCTACCAATTCCACGAATTCCTTTTATCTGCACCCTAATGAAAATTCAGCTCTCATTCTTGTTTCCCCACTGCTCGACGACAATAACTATCACACTTGGGCTCGATCGATGCAAATTGCACTTATCTCCAAGAACAAAGAGAAGTTCATCGATGTAACCCTCATCAAGCCACTAGTCATTGGTCCTCTATACGCTCATTGGATTCGGTGTAATACCATGGTGCTTGCCTGGATTCATCGTTCCATGTCTGAGTCAATTGCCAAATCAGTGTTGTGGATCGATAATGCAGCTGGAGTCTAGAAGAACTTGCATATTCGTTTCTCACACAATGATATTTTTTGCATTTCAGATATTCAGAAAGACTTATACAAGTTTCGTCAAGGTAAACTCAATGTCTTTAACTATTTCACTCAGCTCAAAGTAATGTGGAATGAGCTAGAGAATTATCGCCCTATCATTGCTTATTCTTGTGCCATTCCTTGTTCTTGTGGTGCTACTGCATCCATTAGGAAATATCGTGACCAAGATTATGTCATTAGGTTTCTTAAGGGTTTGAGCAAAAAATTCACTCACTCCAAATCCCAAATTATGATGATGAACCCGCTTCCTGACATGGATAAAGCCTTTTCTCATGTAATTCAGCAAGAAAGGGAATTAAATTGTTCAGTTGTTACTACTGCTTCTAATAATCCAACTGGTGATGAGGTGACTCCATTTCAAGTCCAAACTAGTTCAGGTAACTCTGCTTCAGGAAATTCCTCAAACAAGTTTGGCAACAATGCATATAAGGGAAAATATCATGGTTTTGGTTGAGCTAAAGGTCACAGTCGTGTTTGTACACACTGTGGGAGGACAAACCATACCATTGATACTTGTTTTCAAAAGCATGGATCCCTCCAGGAACTAAGGGGAAAAGCAAGATTCAAAACACTGCATCACCCAATGCAACCACGAATTCTTCTCAGTCTACTTCAACTGCATCCTGTTTTGACTTCACTCAAGACCAGTACAACAACATTCTAGAGTTGTTTCAACAGTCAAAATCCCCTCCCCAAGCTAACTCTATATCCACATCACCTTTTGTTTTGAACTCACATTCATCAAATGGCACTAGTAATAACTTTTCTCTTTGGATACTTGATACGGGTGCCACTGATCACATCTCATTTGACATATCATCTTTCATTTTCCATAAAGAAATCATACATGTCCATGTTAGTTTATCCAATGGTTCACAACTTACTGCATCTATATCTGGTAGTGTTGAACTATCACCTTCACCCATATTACAGAAGATTGATTGGGAGATTAATTTATCTCACCAATTCAAGGCCTGATATTTCATATGCTATTCAACACCTTAGCCAGTATGTGTCAAACCCTCTCTTACCTCATTACCAGGCTGCTACTCATGTACTAAGATATTTGAAGGTTGTCCCTGCTAAAGGTATACTTTTTTCTGCTTCTAGTTCCTTAAAGCTTTTTGGTTTTGCTGATTCTGATTGGGCCCGATGCCTTGACTCAAGGAAGTCTGTTACTGGATATTGTGTCATCCTTGGTTCTTCTCTTCTATTATGGAAATCCAAGAAGCAACATAAAATTTCAAGACCCTCCACTGAAGCAGAATATTGTGCCTTGGCTTCTCTTACATGTGAACTTCAATGGTTGCAATATTTGTTTCATGATTTTGTATATCATTTCCTCAGCCTACTTCTGTTTATTGTGATAGTAAATCAGCTATTTACTTGGCCCATAATCCCACATTTCATGAAAGGAGTAAGCACATTGAACTTGATTGTCACGTGGTTCGTGAGAAACTGCAAATCAAACTCATCCACTTGCTGCATGTGTCTACTCATGATGCTTAATTGGCTGACATCTTCACTAAGCCTTTACATTCTCCTATCTTTGTTTTGGTCAAGTTAGGCCTCTGTAGCTTACATAGTCCAACTTGAGGGAGGCTATTAGATTATATTTACTTGTACCACTTATGTAAAGCCTTTTGTACAGCTAAGCTTATACCCTTTAGCCAATTATAGACTGACACCTGGATGATTACGAATAGATAGTCATTCTACAGCTTATCAACTTGTATATAATGTATGTTGAACCAACCTTTAAGGGTTAATGGGAATGAGTTTAATTTTCAATAACAAACTGGTTTTTCTGTTATCAAGTTTCTGCATCTTCTTCTTCATTGCACTGCAGAATCTTCCTGATATCTCCATTGTCAACAATCCCTCAGAGTCTTATTAAGAATCTGAGAAGAACATGTTGAATCCTGGGGGATTTGCGCTTATGAGGCGGATAAATCCTTAAGGACAGTGTACTTACACGCCTCAGGTTTATTATTTTATAGGTTCAATGGTTCTTATTCTGAGAAGAGGTGATCGAGTTATATTGGTGGTCAAATTTCTACAAAAATCTAGTTATGGATCATCGTGTCCATGCAAAAGTTGGCATTGTACTTCAAGTTGCGTATTGTATTGATGTTTTCATACTGTTCATAACTAATAGAAAATTACTTTACAAGATGGGTTGTTGACACAAGTTCAAGGTGAAACACAAAAATTAAGATTATAATTATTATTACATAATTCGATCAAGTGGAAAAATAGAAAATAATTTATTGTGTTGGAATGTGAAATAGGTGGTGAATATAAATAGTACACAAAGGTGAAAAGTTAAGACACATCATCGTTGAAATGTGAGTGTCTCATAGGTTGGTAAGTTATTGTTTGAGCAACGATCTATGGAGTCTTAGCATTGTGTATGGAGAATACAATCATAAGATAGCTAAATTATTTGAAAATCATAAATATGTAAAGCATCTAAAACTGAAACAGGCGATACTTGTTCATAAGATGACATGTAATCAGGGTCGGCCCTAGACTCGGGCAAGGCCCAGCAGCCCAAGACCTCAAAATTAGAGGGGCCTCAAATTTTTGAGAGTGAACTTTATGAATTGTAATATTAAAATTATTATATATTTTTTAATTTGAAATATAGACATAAATGTCTTTGAAGCGCAGCGGAAAGTTTTGTTTGCCATCATATGCTAGAGTGTGAGTTCAGTTCTTGAAACTTGATTTTATGCTTATTGCCAACTGAACTAATATTTTATTGCCAGCGGAAAGCTCAACTTGCCTCTCTACCGTTATAAATACATTCATTGTCAACTGCACTAAATAAAATATTTGTTGTTCATTGTTTTCTGTTATAAATATATATAAGAGTAATGCTATTCTTATACCTATATTATACATCAATACTTACACCAAACACTTGTTCACCGTATTTACACGGTGAACAGTATTTTTTAAAATAAAATAATAATATTTATAAAAAAATATTATTTATTTTTAAAATTACGTACGACACTGTTCATGTACGGACGTACATTAACCAACTTCATTACTGCATTAACCAAGTTTTGACACTGCATTAAATAAGTTTGATGACTGCTAAAAATTATTTTTAATATCTGAATGTTGCATTAACCAACTTCATTACTGCATTAACCAAATTTTTACACTGCATTAATCAAGTTTGGTGACTGCTAAAAATTATTTTTAATACCTGGATGTTGCATTAACCAACTTCATTACTGCATTAACCAAATTTTTACACTGCATTAACCAAATTTTTTTTTTTGCTTTCGCACCGGTTCCGACCTACATAGTAGATCGACTAATCCGTGCATTAACCAAATTTGAGTAATGCTATTCTTACACCCATGAACAGTACTTTACAGTAGTCATCAAATTTGTCTTTATGTAGTTCTAACAACAACTAGAAAATTTATGCATTAACCAAATTTGAGTAATGCTATTCTTACACCCATGAACAGTACTTTACAGTAGTCATCAAATTTGTCTTTATGTAGTTCTAACAACAACTAGAAAATTTATCTTCATATAATTACTATTAACAACTTTCACTCTCTTAATACCTAAAAAAAAAGAGAAAGCAGTACACAAACTTAACTCAAATTATTTATGGTTTTTTATTAAAAAGATATATTATCATATTTAATTATAATATATTATTAAAAATTTAGTAATATTAATATTATTTATAAAAAATATTTTGATTAATTATTCAATTATTTTCCAAGGCTTTGTTTGCGAGTTTGGACGGGAAGAGAGGAGAAGGCTTTGAAAAATAGGAAGAATTGAGTGAAAAAAATAAAAAGATTTTGGATACGAGGGTTTTGGAGGGTTTGATTTTATTCATAATACTAAAAACCCCATAAAATGGGGGAACTCAAAAATTGTATTGAAGGAGGGTTTTGGAGGACTTACATAATTTTTCCAAATAACTTTTAGGTTGTTATACTATTACAAAAATTAAAAATTTAATAATGACAATGACTCTTTTATCATTCTAAACAAATTCATTTTTTTAAAAAATGTCAAATATTTTTCTATATTTTTTTAAAATTTCGCTTTCGGAAGCCTTCCCCTCCCCTCCCCTCCAAACTCGCAAACATAGCCTTGGGGTCTATTTTATTATTTGCCCTGGGCCTCTAAAAAGTCAGGACCGACCATGCATGTAATATGGTATTTTCAAGAAATATCTTGATGATGTTGAAGAAAATAAATGATCATAATGCAACTACTATCAAGCATGTTTTTGAAAAAGGCTTTCAGTGTTCGAACAACCGAATGGAGACAATTATGTCGCTAGTGAAGGAGGTAGAGAGTGGTAACCATGTGTAGGACAATTGAATACTATCAAAAACAAAGATCAAGCATTTGTAATGGTAATTCGCAGAAAGCAATTGGATTAAGCTCAATTTTGATAATGCATACAAGAAGTTTACGACCATCGTAAGATGCAAATGTTTGTTCAGGTCGAAATCTGGTTAAGAGAATATGCACAGAAAATTGGATTATGTGATGCTATTATCATGAAGATGTGGACAATATTTCATAGGATTGAGATAACTTGGCAAGAAAGAATTAAAATTTAGGGTATAGATTGACTCTAAAGTCCTAATAGATATGGTTGACCAAAAGATTGAGAATGCTCACAGTTTTCCAACCTTAATTTGTAGATTAAGAAGGATTGCTAAAAAGAAGTGACACATCAAGTTCAACTATATCTAAAGAAAAGAAAATCATTATGCAAATTTGATAGCCAACTATAACCTTACTATGAACGACAATAAACTCCTCATTCTTTTTAATTTCACGTCGAATGATATCAAAGTCATGTTAGCGATTGATATGCCTCATTTCCTAAACTTGTTAGATTGTCTTAGTCAATTTTCTCTTGTATTCTTTGACCAGACACTAATTGAAAGAAATTAGACATTATTATTATTATTATTATTATTATTATTATTATTATTATTATTATTATTATTATTATTATTATTATTATTATTATTATTATTATTATTATTATTATTATTATTATTAATGTCTTTAGCTCTTTTTCAACCAAAAAGATACAAGACATTATCATTAATAATACTAGATTGCCGACTCGTACTTTGCATGAGTATATAAAAAATAAAATTATATATTTTTTACAATAGTTGATATTTAATTTTTTATTTGCATGTAAAATTATCTTGCCATTTAGGTTATATTTACAATTAAACTATTATTTTTTAATGATGTAAAGTCAATTTAATAAAAATTATAATCACAACCTTAAATTTATATATTAAGATTATGATAAGATTATAAACAAGTGATAAATATAATATTAATAATTTTATGGCATAATTGCAACTTTAGTATTCTTATTGTCTTTTTCTTGATTTTGATTTCTCTATTTTAAAAATCTCTATTTTAGTCTCTTTTTTAAATTTTCTATGCAATTTTTGTCCCCCTATTTTATTTTTTTGCAAAATTAATTCATATTTTTGTCTCCTTTTCAACAAAAAACTTAAAATGGAATCAAAATCGTGATTTTAAAAATGGGGGACCAAAATTAAAAAAAAGACAAAATAGGAGAACTAAAATTGCATTTAAGCATGTAAAAAAAATAAAATTGCTACCTAATTTTATTTTACTAAATAAATAAGAATATTTCATTTTATTGAAATATTAACTTAATCAATTTTCTTTAAGATGTAGGAGTAATTAATTGCTGCTTTGTTAAAAAAATGAATTTTTTTAAATAAATAATTTTTTATAATGTAAATAAATAATTTTATTTAATAATGTTTTGGATCAAAATTTGGAACATTAAAATATAGTCAATATAAATTTTATGATAAATATCATTTTAGTAATTTATTCACATATTTAATTAAATCAAGTCATATAAGTTGTTACGAAAATATTTTAAAAATTAATTTTTAAAAAACAGTTATAGTTTTATTGAATACACATATAAAAAAGAGTTAAAAGGTAGTGCACTGACAGTGTAAAATAACTTTACACTGTCATCCAATAGAAAATCATAAAGGTGGCATGTCATTAAATTTTTTTTAAATAAAAAAAATAGTTTAATTGGATACATGGGTGGTGATTGGTTGACAGTGTAAAAATATTTTACACTGTCAGTGCATCACCCCTTTTCTCTATAAAAAAAACTTTTGCTTCATCAATACATAGCCAATAAAATACGAATATAAACTCACCAATACTTTCATAAAAAAATTCTCAAATAAAGAAACAAATAGAATTAGAATTAGTTAAAAGAACTAACTTCACTCCTCATTAGTCACATGATCTTCTTGTTCCCAGAAGCTCTCGATACCAGTGTCATTTCACAGATCCAAATCTACTGAGAAAATCTCAATCTTCAATCTTCTCTACCGTCATTTTCCATGGCAAACGCCTGGAAAAGAGACAAACCCTTCCGCCTCCTCTCTCCAAAGTTACTTTTTTTACTCTTCTCTTCCACTCTCCTCTTACTCTTCCTATACTTCTCTTTCCTCACTCCTCGTCCTTCAAACCCTAACCCTAACTTCCTCACTCTCAACACCAACCTCTTCTCATCTTCAATCCCTCCTTTCGATTGCATCAAATCTCCGCAAGCTCATCCAGTAGTTGCCAGCGTCGTTGAAGGTGTTCGTTACCCGTTTCTATTTTCGCTTTCCGATTTTGGAAACCTACCTGATAAACCGCATAAGAACATTGTGAGGTTGCTTAAAGGGAAGGCTTTTCGGAAACCTGATATCTCTGTGACTATTCAGGAGATTCTTGAGAAGGCTAAGAGTGAGGGGAGTAATGGGTTTGTTGTGGATGTGGGGGCTAATGTTGGGATGGCGAGTTTTGCGGCTGCGGTGATGGGGTTTAGGGTTTTGGCGTTTGAGCCGGTTTTTGAGAATTTGCAGAAGATCTGTGAAGGGATTTACTTTAATAGAGTTGCGGATTTGGTTACACTCTTTGAGGCTGCTGCTTCGGATCGTATCGGTAACATTACCGTTCATAAGGTGATATTTCTTTTTGGTGTTGTTTTGTTGTTTGTTGTGCCTGAATTCAATTTTGGTTCCTATAGTTTGTGGTGATTGTTAGAATATGTGAGAAAACTTCAATGAAGAAGAATGAAAAGGATGGAAGAGAAAGAGTAGGAGCTGAAAATGTATTGATTCAGCTCAAATGAACAAGAATGAAATGGTCACAACTATATATTTATACTTGAGTTCATAACAAGCTAACTAACTATTTCTTAAAACAGAAATTATAACAAACAAATTATAACAAACTCATAATTGAATTTGAAAATAAAAATTTCCTCAAATGGTAAGTAGTTGATAGCTTGATATTAAAAAGAGATCTTCACTTCTTCATTTATTCAAACAACCTCCCTCAAGCTTATGTATGGTAGATGTTGATCATGCCAAGCTTGGATACAAACGAATTGAATTTTGATGGTTGAACTGATTTTGTCAAAAAATCCGCCAGTTGTTCTTGTGATGAAATGGGCAACAACCTAAGCAAACCTTGTTGGACCTTTTCCCTCACCAAATGACAATCCATCTCAAGATGTTTTGTCGTTTCATGGAATACCGGATTGGATGCTATATGAATAGCACTTTGGTTATCACAATACAAGACTGGTGGCTTGGAGCATGAAACATGTAAATCCCTCAAAACATACAACAACCAAATCAGTTCACAAGTGGCTGTACCTAGAGCTCGATACTCAGCCTCTGATGAGCTTCTAGAGATGGTTTGTTGTTTCTTGGTCTTTCCACGAAATCAGAGATCACCCCAAGAAGAAACAATAACCTAATGTCTATTTTCTTGTGTTAACATAACCTGCCCAATTCGCATATGTGTAGCCCTATATTTGAAATTTTGAAGATCTAGGGAAGAGCAAGTCATATCCAGGATTCATCTTTTGGTACCTTATGATTTTGCAGGTTGTTAGGTAGTGAACATGTGTAGCTTTGTGGAGGAACTGACTCAACTCTTGTGTAGTAAGTGTAATGTCTGGCCTGGTATTGTTTAAGTAAATCAATCGGCCTATCATTCTTCTATATGCACTAATGTCCTCCAATGGTTAAAGCAATTTCAATGAAGGATCCATAGGTGTTGCAACTGATTTCGATGCAAGGAGGCTCGAGTCATTAAGTCCTGACAATATTTTCTGTGATATGGTGATGCCATCCTTGGAATGTGCAACCTCAAGTCGAAGGAAATATTTCAAAATTCGTAAGTCCTTGATTTTGAAGTTTTCATCCAGAATGCATTTGATACGATCAAACTCCATTAAGGATGTTCTTGCTAGTATAATGTCATCCACATATACTAGCAGTGTGATGTGATCACCCTTTTTCAAGGTGAATATGGAGTAATCAGCAGTGGATTGTGTGTACTCAAGTTTTAGTAGGAGTGATGTGAGGTTTTCATACCACTTTCGACTGGCCTGCCTCAAACCATACAAGCTCTTCACTAACTTGAAAACTTGGTTTTGTTTAAAACATGGAACACCTTTTGGTACAAGCATGTAGACATCTTCATCTAAATCACCATGCAAGAATGCATTATTTACATCGAGTTGATGTAAATGTCAATGATTGATGGAAGCTGTAGCAAGTAGAATTCAGACTGGGGATAACTTGGCAACTGGTGAAAATGTGTCAAAGAAGTCCGGTCCTTCAACTTGGCTATACTCCTATGTAACTAGTCTGGCTTTATACCTTTCTATAGATCCATCAATTTTGTGCTTAATCTTGTAAACCCATCTGCTACCTATAGATTTAACAAGGGGTGGAAGGTCCACCATTACCCAAGTACCATTTTGACTAGTGCCTCTAATTCATACTTCATAGCCATCTGCCCATTCTCATCTTTGCAAGCTTCCTTATAAGTTTTAGGCTCAGAATCACGTGTGACAAACATGCTAAAGGACTTATGAGTAGGAGACAAAGACTAAAAAGAATGGAAAGAAGATATGGGATAAGTAATACCTAAAGTGGATGGTGCAACCAAACTGTTTGATGAATTGCCCTCATAGTCCTCAAGGTGAGAGGGTGTCTGTCTGTGTCTAATGGACCTGGTAGAGTTAGGTGGTGGATCTACATCATCAAATGTGGGAGTGATAGAGGAGGTTTCAGGAGTGTTTGATGTGTTATTACTGGAAGAAGGGTCAATTTGTGGTGACTGCAGTGAATCATGACAGTCATGTGAGCTAAGTTGGTCTAAGGGCAAAGGATCAGTGTAAGTGTTTGTGGGTTCATGAGTCACATTGTCACCAGTATGGTATTGCCAATTGGGTTTAAATAGAAAATGTGATCATGATGGACAACATGTCTAAATATAAAAAATCTCATCAGTGTTGAAATCAAGGAGTACAATCTCTTTTATACCTTGCTTGTAGCCCAAGAAAATGCAATTTCTCCCTCTATGGTCAAATTTAGGTCAAGCTTAGTTCTATGTGCCTGTATTGTTGAGGCATATGTGAGGGTACCAAAAGTTCTCAAGTCATGTATGTCAGGATCTTTGTTGTACATACCTTGATAAGGGGATTTATTTTGCAAAACAACACTAGGAACTCGATTCATGATAAAACAACATGGTTGACAACAAAGGACCAAAGCCTTTTAGGTAAATTTGCTTGTAAAAGAAGGGCTCTAGCTATGTTTAAGATGTTTTGATGTTTCTTCTCAACCCTTCCATTTTGTTGAGGGGATTCAACACAACTGGTTTGGTGAAGAATGCCTTTAGAAGCAGAGTAGTTTGGCATAATAAATTTTGGTCCATTATAACTTCTAATGCATTTGACACTAGTTTTATGTTGGTTTTCAACCATTTTGATGAAATTGATGACATTTTGTCTAATTTCAGCTTTGGTTTTCATCAAAATGATCCAAGTATACCTGCCGAAATCATCTAAAGCAGTCATAAAGTAGGAATGACCATTATGTGACTTGATGGCTAAGGGACCCCATGCATCAAAATGAATTAATTCAAAAGGGTGCGATGATGCAGTAAAGCTATTATTGAATGGTAATTTCTTGTGTTTAGCATAGTGGCAAACATCACAAAGTGCCTTTTTATCAATAACAACAAAAGGAAATATAGATTGTAAAGCTTGTAATTTAGCAAAAGACAAATGACCTAATCTAAAAATTCAAGAGAAAACTAAACTGTGCGAAGAAACTTAGCCAAGGCACATTGGCCATTTGGCAATTTGAAATTAATGGGAGTGATTGAACTAAGATGATGGACTAGAGCAAATATGATCACTAGCTCTTGAAACTATTATCCAGTAGTTAAGAGTGGAGCACTTATAAATGAAAGCGTGAGGATTACCTTGAGCATCTACAAATGTATGACCTGTAGATGAAGAGGAGCAAACTTGATTGGAAGCTGTAAAAGTTGATCCTTGATTGATGGTTGAATGCTGAAGAAGATTCACTAGTTTATCAAATTGTGCTTGAGTAGTAGGTGCATGTCCATGCTTCTCATTTTGCTGTTGAATAGAGACATCATCCTTTTCAATATCATTAGTAGTGGCATTGTTGGCTGTTGGTCCTTTACCAAAATGAGGTGGAAAACCATGTTTTCTATAGCAAACCTCAATTGTATGACTAGTTCTTCCACAATGAGTGTATATTTTGGATTTGGATGTGTTGGATTGAAAACCAGAATTACCAAACTTGGAACCTGTTTTCTTGAAACGAACAACATTGATCAATGCTTGAGAATCATCAAAGGGAGTAAAATTGCCTTGTCGCTCATGTTGTAACACCATAGAAAAGATCTTGTTCATGGCAGGTAAATGATCCATCAGGAAAATCTGAGATTTAACGACAACAAAATTTTCATTCAGGTCGGTAAGGAATCAGATAACATCCAAAAGATTGTGATTGCTTCTTGCATTTCTCATGGCAGCGCAAGAACACCCGATTCTACAAATGCATTGAGGAATAGACATGTAAATCTCCAATTCTTCCCAAAGAATCTTTAGTTCAGAGAAAAATCGGTAATAGACTTCGAGTCTTGTTTCAATGCATATGTTTCTTGGTGTAATTCCGAAATACGAACGAGATCACCTTGAGAGAATCGCTCTTTCAAATCATTCCAGACATCTATTGCATTTTCCATGTAAACGATCGATTGAGCTATGGATTCTGAAACATAATTGATGATCCACGAAAGAATTAACATATTGCATTGATTCCAAGCACGCATGGAAGGATCAAACGTATCACCAGGAACTGGAATCGATCCGTCGATGAACTCAAGGTTCATCTTAGAACCAAAAGCACGATGCATGGAACGGGTCCAAGAATGGTAGTTGGAACCGTTGAGTGGTGGCGCAACCTTGACTGAACCAGGTCCATCACTGGGACGCACAAAGTATGGACAGGTGGGATCAAGATGAGGATCAACCGGAGGAGCATTACATGGTGGTGCCATTGTTGCATATTGGAGAATTAAGAAAAGAAGAAAATCAGAGCGAAAGAAATGTAGATAAAGGTTGGATCGAGATGGCAAATGATACTATGTTAGAATATGTGAATCTCCATTGATGGAGAGAAAATTCAATGAAGAAGAATGAAAAGGATGAAAGAGAAAGAGGAGAAGAAGCTGAAAATGTATTGATTCAACTCAAATGAACAAGAGCCATGTCACAACTATATATACACTTGAGTTCGTAACAAGCTAACTGACTATTTTCTAAAATGAAACTATAACAAACTCATAATTGAATTTGAAAATAAAAGTTTCCCCAAATGGTAAGTAGTTGATAAATTGATATTAAAAGAGATCTTCACTTCTTCATTTATTCTAACAGTTGTGTAAATTGAACTATAGTGAGGGAGGGATTATGGAAGAAACTTGGGTTAGTGTGTAGTTGGATTCTTCTATAGTAATCTAATGAGTTCAGAAGAAAGTAATCATTTAGGCTATATTTGGATATTGTAAAACCAGCATAGTGGAATGGATTCTTCAATAGTGGTGGGATTGCTTTGATGGAGCAACGAAAAAAGAGAACTAGCTGTTTCGATATTTAGAACGAACTGGTCTGATTTATGGTGAATGGATTTGTGACAATGAGAATCTATTTCCTTGATTTTCAAGTGTAGTAGATATTGATTCCATATCTTAATACCTATTTCCTTGATATTTCCTTTTTGATTAGACATTCCATATTTGAATCCTACTTTGCATGATTGACCATAATGCTATATTTCTGTTTTAAGAAAAGTTTTATACCGAGAACACAATTTCTTGCCATTTCCCCCCTATATTTGGGAAATCTTGCACAATATCTTTACTTCTATGTGAATGGAATTATTTAGGATGTTTATAGAGTTCTTTTCAGTTCAAGTATAGTGTTAAAAATCCGATAGGATCAATTAGTATTGATTAATATTGATATTGTATTCATTACCTTATTGTGTACAACTTAGCTTATTGTGTACAACTCACATGACTATGTATATAGGTTACCTTATTGGGTACAACTCACATGACTATGAATAAACACTCATGTGATCTCATTTGACACAACATTACAACTGACACAACATTACAACGAAATACAGTTTCTTTGTATAGCAAACAACAATTAGAGATGTTTCAAGTCTAGTCTCATTAGTTCATTTTGGAAAAGGTTTACTGTTACTATTAAGGTATTATATATATTACTGGAAGTTATTAACATGCTAAACAGAATAGACCCAAAGGGCTACTGCTTTCAGGATATTGGCCTACGCTATCTTGCAGAAAAAATTATCTTTTTTAGGTTAATCAGTGGGCTGCACAGATTTATTTGCAAAACAGAACCTTAGCTAAAAATTATATTTTTTAGGTTAATTAGTGGGCTGCACAGATTTTTCCTTTTCTAGGCATCTGACAATTCTGCGACAAGCGTCCATAGGCGCTACTTTTTCTAATACCTTCATTTTTTTCTTTTTTTTAACAACCAATGTTAATAATTAGTTGTCATTATTATTTTTTGTCGTTCACCAGGTTAATTTTTCATTTTTCATATCTCACTTTTTTACTCTGTAAATTTGTTGTTAGCTTTGCATTTGAAGTCACGTTGAAGCTTTAAGGACATGTTTTTTAAAGAGACAGTTGAGAACAATCATGTCTGTTGGATTTTGACAGAGCCCGGTTGGCTAAGATGGGGATATGGATTCCATGCTTTAACAAATATACAAATTTATACACATTACGCAAACTTGGCCATTGATTTGAAAAGGCATTTTTTGAACAATGATACAATGACTCATTAAAGAGCCTGCTGGTCTGCTTCCATTGTAAAAACTAGGATGTATGTCATAAGTTTCAATATTCTCCTCCTAGGGCGATAACTTGAAAATGCTGTCTTCATATTTTCACGTGCTACCAATGATAACCACTTTTAATAGCATCTTAAGAATAATGCACAAAATTGAATTTGCACTGGTTATGAAAATGTTTTATTAGTTTGGAAATTGAGAAAAATGCAACATTTTTTGTTTTTGATTATAGTTGTTGTCTAGTCTCTACCATAAAAGTTTATTCTTCTTGAAATGCTACTACTGCTTGTCATTCATGTGCTGATGTTGTTTTTCTTTTCTTTTTGGGGTCTTAATTTACCAGTTGGTTGGTAGGCTGGACAATAGTGCGGTATCCGCCACAGGAGCAAAGTTGGCATTTAAGTCCAATGAAGAAATAGCTTTTCAAGTACGTACTGTTCCGCTTGATGAAGTGATTCCAACATCAGAGCGTGTGCTTCTGCTCAAAATAGACGTTCAGGGTTGGGAATATCACGTTCTCAAAGGAGCTTCAAAGTTACTCTCACGGAAGGGAAGCCAAGCTCCCTATCTCATATACGAGGAAGATGAGCGTTTATTGCAGGCTAGTAATAGCAGCGCTAAAGAAATTCGAGACTTCCTCCGTAGTGTGGGTTATCATGATTGCACCCAACATGGCACAGATGCACACTGCACCAAGAAGGATTGATTGGAATTTTGGTTTGGTTTTGCATCCCCCATATGGAAAATCAAGTCATTCCTTGTTTGTCTACACTTTCCAGGTGACTAACACCACGTCTCAGCAAATTGTTAAGCAGTGAACAATTTGATGAATTGATTACAGATGATGATGATGGAAACCGTTGAGATGGGTGACAGCTGCACTGCTAACCGCAAGCTGCTTATCAACATCATGCAAAAGTATCTAATGGACATCCATTATATTCAACACGATTCTTGTGTAGATGTCTTTGGATTTTACCGAGGTTTTGTATACAAGCTTTTAGTTGTAAGTTTCCAATTAAATTTGTGTATCATACACACAGAATACAAAAGCTTCTCATGTTTGATTTGTCATAACTAGTATGAAGTTTGAACATATAGGAGATTATATCCTCTTCATTCAGGAGAAACCATGATCTGAATAATTTATAAATGGGTAATGTGAAATTGTATATGTTCCAGTACAAAGTAAATAACTGGCCAGCTCAAATAAACAGAATGTGCTATGCATATGTGCTACAAGACTAAATAATAAATGAATTGTTATCAAGCTTCAATTTGTATGCAACTTGAAACATCTGAGTGCACTGCATCATCTTCCACTAGCCAAAAGCAACAACCCAAGCTTCAGAAACCTCCTTGCAGGATTCCAAAGATATCTAAGGTTTCAAAACTGTAATTCTGTAAAAACATGAGAATTTTAAGAAGCTTTAGAATCATTGTATTCTAATTCCCTTCTCGTGGTACAGAAGTAAGGATAGACATAAGTCGCACAACTACACCAAAGCAAGAAATATCAGAAGACAGACATATATTTTCAGCCTAGAGGTTGATGCTTAAACTATGTGCAAATAAAAGATAGATGTGTCAATTACCAAAACAATTACTACCTAGAGACATTGATTCCTGAGGCTCAAGCCACACAACGAAGTCTTTAGGATTCTTTTGGAGCACTAGTTTTTGAAGTGCCAGCTCTTTCCACCATAACATCATAAAGCTGCTTTCCATTCTGTTTGGGAAAAATAAATCAGCAAGAAATAACAAAGAAAAATGTTAAACCCTACTGTCTACAACTCAAGCAAGTATTATATTCAATGTCTAAGCAATTTCCTATTTGTATACTTGCTTTACTAGCATCCAAATTGCTTACAAAGATTATTGGGAAGAAATGAATTTGCCCTTCAGGTTTTGTTTGTGTTTCCTTGAAGTAAACCAAGATAGGAAAGTTTGGCCACCAGAATTCCCAATTAACAAATGATGAGTATCTACAACAGATAAACATGTGTTTTAGTCCTACACTGCTGTAAAAGTCTAGTCAGTGTTGAAACAAAATATGGTACTTACTTCCAGCGATTTTTTCCACCGACAAAAGCATTCTCGCCTGATTCGTCGAGCTGATCGCCTATTTTTACCTCCTATATCACATTATGAATGTAACTCGAATATGAATAACTAAAGATAACAGAAATACATAATACACAACAAATAAAATGGCAATAACTAAATAAACATTTACATCAAGACATGCAGATAAAGTAATAGATTAGAATGGTAAGAAGGAACAAACCAAAGCCTCATCATCAAAGACAAATCTCACTCTAGTTGTCTGTGGAAATAAAAAAACAAACAAACAATAATTTAGAGAAAATGCCGGCCACTGAAAAGGAATGCAAATAAAATACAGATTGTAGCAAACAATGAAAAATTAGCAGTCAGAATATTGGTCTTGCATTTTCTTAATTACACTGTCTTCTACTAGTAAATTACCTGGAACAACAGAAGCAATCCAAGGAGACCAACAGGTACAGCAGGCACTAGATTATCTGTGTAAGCCAACCCACCGGCAAAACCTGATAAAACAATTTTAAGTTATCAATAATTTAGGTCGTTTATGAATCTACTTATACAAGGAAATGTGATAAGAGGTTAAATACAAATCACCCTCAAGATTTTGATTCACCTAATATCAAATGACCCTACAAAACTATAGCAATAGATAGTTAACGGAGAAACTTGTTTTTCAGATGAATAAAAACTAAGTCTTTTGAAAGAGTGTAACTGGCCCAATTTAATGATTATAAGCTTAAAATCATGTGAAGAGAGAATGAGCAATCACCAAGTAGTACAATTGGAATCCGGTAATCTGGTTCAGGAATCACAGTCTCCCTTTTCACTCTACTCTTCACCTTCTTTCCAATTCCAAACTGTCAACAAAGAAATTCACATTCACATTCACCAGTCATACTACCAGTAACCTACGAAACACCGACACATACACCACACTTGACACTAACACCGAAACACTGCATCCGTGTCAGACACTAAATTGAAGTCTCAGTTCTACATAAGTAATGAATGATACTTATACAATACAAGTTGTAAGCAACCATAAAAAACCACACATAGAAGTTGCTAGTTACCAATGAGTTAACAACAAAACGGTTTCCATGGCTTCCCGTTATCTGTCTCCCAGAGAAATTTGGATTAAACACAACATGTCCACACAATGAAGTCCTGAAACCACTCAAGCATCCAATATTTTCCCTCCCTGAAAAAACCAATCACATTAAAAATCCACAACTACTATCAAACTAAAGGGTATGAAATCTTTGTGAAAATATCAACTATGTTGAAAAGGGAGGTGAAATTTTCACAGAACACCTAAGAATTATAGATACCAAACGAAATTACATGCAAATTTGCTTACTTTGGGAGGGAACAAAGTGGTGTACGGACAACAAAGTGCTCGCCATTTGTTTCTGATAAACAAAATCCATGTCCTTGTTTTGTGTGGTGGAACAATAAAAATGATATTACGGTTATGCCCACTATTTTGTGACATCAAAGGTATAGTTTTTAGAAAGTATCTAAGGGTATTAAAGTAATAAAAAATGTGAACATTAGTTAACCACGGATTCATCAAGGGTCTTATCTTTTCCACAACTCCTTTATTATAACAGTTTACTCCTTTAGTTCAGTTCAGTTCAGTTCAGAGACAAAGCTTCGCTACCCTTTTGATTATGGCGCACTCTTTGTCTTTTGCTCCTATCTGTTCCTTGAAATCTTCAAACACACCTGGTATTGTTTGTTAACTCTTTTTGTGTTGTCTTATCTTTGTCTGTTTTTTGATGTATTGAATGAGAATTTGTTTGACTTTTAATAGGAGTTCTTATCGGTAATTCGGTTACCCGAAAGGCTTTTTCGACGAAGGATGTTTGTCTGAATTCTAAAGTTAGAAACTTTGAGTCTTTGGAAGTTAAGGTGAGATTGATTTCACTAATCCCAATTTACACATAAGAACTCTTTTGTTCATTCTCTGGTGTAAAAATTGAGTTCTAGGAAATGATATTTAGATATCTATTTTCTATTGGTGAATGGAATAAGCTAAAATATAATGAAATGAAATGAAATGAAACAGATGGTGAATCAGTTTTTGATTTTGGTTTAATACAGGCTGCAGGAGATAGTACTCCAGCTGTAAAAGCAAGGAGCATTGTTTGTCCTGATTGTGATGGAAATGGTAACTGAAAATGTAGATTTGAACTGCTTTTTTATGCTTATACTTTGGAAATCTGCTTCATATTTGAGTTAAGTAGATATTTCACCATATAGCATATGGTTGTTGAGGCCGAAGTCGAACATTCATGATGATTACAGTTAGAACATAATGTGTTTGTTAGTTGCTCAAACTTTGGTTTGTTTCTTCAGGTGCAATATTATGTACTCAATGTCAAGGTGGTGGAGTTAATTTGATAGATCACTACAATGGACGATTTAAAGCCGGTGGATTATGCTGGTTATGCAGGTAATTAACTGCATTGAACAATGCTCTAAACAAACACTTGATTATAATGTTGAAGACTATAGTTTATCTTCTAAACAAACACTTTTGTATTATTAGTAGTAGCAGAATGTGTCAACCTAATATGTAACATGTATGTGTGTATGTTTGTTTGTTTCAGAGGTAAAAAGGATATTTTGTGTGGAAGTTGCAATGGAGCTGGATTTATTGGTGGATTCATGAGCACATTTGATGAGTAGAACAAGATTTTGGCTAGATTGAATGTTGAAGATTGTTCTTAGCTTTGAACAAAGAGAAAAGGAAGTGGAAGTCCACTTGTGTTCATGTGTTGTTAGTCTTTTTTGTAATGCGAATTATTCATTTATGTATTATGCACTATTGAGGCAATAAGATTTTGTCTAAATTTCTCTTTTTTTTTGGATTGTACCTGAATTTATAATGGTTTAGTGGATGAGTGTATACCTGCTATATTTTGCTTTGTTTTATTTATTTATTTTATAAATATATTGTTTTATTGTTAAAGTTCAACTCACTATTTTAAATTGCAATAATTTTTGTGGCTTTAATATATATATTTTAAATATCAATCAAATATAATTGCATCAATAAAATTTTATTGCACTAAATAGGGTCAGCTACATGAATTAATTCATGTCATAATATTTTATCTAGGATCATACTTCTATTCAAATAGCTAATTTCGAGATCTTTCTTAATAATTTATCCGATAGTTTTTTTGGTCTTCATCTACCACTAATTATTTAACTCTTCTCCATCTCTATCTGATCTAGTTTTCTTACCACAAAATCTACAAATATTTTTTCTACATATCAAAACCACCTAAATATATTTTCCACAATCTTTTTTACTATAGATGTTACCCCAACACTCTTTAATATTGTCATGTCTAATTTTATCATGTTTAATTTTGCCACATATCCAATGCAACACCCTCATCCATATTACACTTACTTTATTATCTAATGATTCTTAACCACCAACATTCAATTCCGTATAACAACGTAGGTCTTACCGTGGTTCAATAAAATTATCCCTTCTGTTGTGAAAAACGATGTCAAGAACAAAATATAATAGAAATTAGGGGAGATAAGAAGAACACAAGAATTGGTTATAAGTGCTATTCTTTTACTTTCTCTTAAAACAAGATTACAAGTTTACAAGAATAATAAATAACCTCTCTCACCCTAAATTAGGATTTGCAGCTTAGCAATGATGAGAGACTATTTATAATAAAACGTAACATACTAACTAATGGGCTTTTTCCACAAGGTCCATTACACAAGCCAACTTAATAAACAAGCTAACTTAACAAATTAGGGTTTAAACACTAAAACCTAATTTAACATGCTAACAACCCTAGCATCTTCGACACAAGCATGTGAACAACCTTCGACTTCATTCTTAATCCTGTCGAACCAAGAAGCTACCCTTCGACCATACTAGAGTTCGATCCAATATCTCATAAATCTCCACCTTGGACCTAACTCTACAACGTCAAGGGAACAAACTAGCTTTCTTCATGCAGCTTTATCAACTGCATACAGTGGAAAAACTTGCAACTCGGCAATGTCTTGGTGATCATATCAGCAACATTGTCTTCAGTCGAAACCTTCAACACTTGGACTTCTCCACGCTCGATTACTCCTCTGACGAAATGCAGCCTCACATCAATGTGCTTAGTTCGCTCATGATAGGCTGAATTCTTCGACAGGTGTATTGCACTTTGACTATCACATTTAACAGTGATACCTCGACCTTGAAGTTTCAGTTCCTTTGCAAAACCTTCAAGCCACAATGCTTCTTTCACAACTTCAGTTAAGGCAATATACTCCGCTTCAGTGGTTGATAGAGCAACAACCTTCTTAAGTGTTGCTTTCCAACTAATTTCTGTGCCAAACATAGTGAAAACATATCCAGAAATAGATTTTCTGGAATCCATACAACCTGCATAATCAGAGTTGACATATCCTTCGATGACTGCTTTACTATCTTCACCCAAGGCTCCACCATAAATTAGGACTCTATTCAGAGACCCATTTATGTATCTTAAAATCCACTTCAATGCTTGCCAGTGAGCCTTTCCAGGATTCGCCATGTACCTGCTTACAAGACTTACTGCATATGCTATGTCGGGTCTAGTACAGACCATAACATACATCAAAGAACCAACTATATTAGCATATGGGATGCTATTCATATAGGCTCTTTCGACATCAGTACTGAGACACTGATCAATACTCATCTTGAATTGAGGGTTTATTGGAGTCACAAATGGCTTCGAATTCGACATACCAAACTTTTCGAGAATCTTCCGTAGATATGCCTCTTGAGATAAGCATAACTTCGACTTCTTTCTATCTCTTCGAATCGAACTCCTTATTGAGTTCAGCCTTCACCCTCGTCACATCTTCAACATTGTTGCTTGCTATGAGAATATCATCCACATAAAGCAACAAAATAACAAATGAATTACCAGGTCAAAATCTGAAGTAAACGCAGTGGTCGAACTGACTTCTAATGAAACTTATGCGTGCCATAAACTTGTCGAATCTCCTATTCCACTGTCGAGGAGATTGTTTCAGCCCATACAAAAATCTCTTTAACTTGCACACATAATCTTCCTTCCCCTTTTCGACATACCCTTCAGGTTACCTCATCAGGATCGTTTCATCTAGATCACCATACAAGAACGCAGTCTTCACATCCATCTGTTCCAGTTCAAGATCGAATTGTGCCACCATGGCAAGCAACATTTGAATGGACCTATGCTTCACAACAGGAGAAAACACATCATTGAAGTCGACACCTTCTTTCTGAGTGAAACCCCTTGCAACTAACCTTGCCTTGTATCTTTTCAACGTCACTCCTTCAATTCCTTCCTTAACTTTGAAAATTCATTTACAGCTGACTAACCTTGCCCCAGCAGGTTTCTTGATTAGTTCCCAAGTATGATTATCATGAAGAGATTTCATCTCATCATCCATGGCCTTCATCCATTCAGTCTTATTTCGACTCCTCATAACTTCCTTGTAGTCTCTAGGTTCTTCGTCTAGAACCTCACTTGCAGAGATTAAGGAATAAGCTATAAGATCTGCCTACCCAAGTCTCTGAGGTGCCTTGATGATTCTTCTCGACCTATCTCTTGACAATAGGTAGTTATCGACAATTTCCTCAATTTCCTCAGCATCTTCTGCTTCTTCTTCGACTTCATCAGGGATATGCAATTCAGCATCAACATGCTCCACCTCAACAGAAATCTCTACCTGTTCCAGCTCTTCGTCAGATGTTTCTGCATTTTGATCAACATCAGTTTTCTTAAAATCCATTTCAGCTTCATTGAAAACTACATCTCGATTGGTGATACACCTCCTGTGACCTGGCTCTAGGCACCATAGCCTATAAGCTTTGACTCCTCCAGGGTATCCCATGAACATGCATTTCAGAGCTCTAGGTTCGACCTTGTCTTGTCTAATGTGAGAATAGGCTACATAGCCAAATACTCTCAGTTTGTCGAGATCTGGTGGATGTTCCGACCAAACTTCTTCAGGTGTCATCATATCTAACGCTGTCGAAGGACATCTATTTATCAGATATGTTGCTGTCGAAACAACCTCATCCCAGAACACCTTCTTTAACCCCGCACTAGTCAACATGCATCTGACTCTCTCCAAAATAGTTTGATTAAACCTTTCAGCCAAACCATTTTGCTGTGGAGTACCTGCTGTAGTTCTGTGCCTTGCAATACCAGAGGCACCACAAAAACTGTCGAATGCCTCATTGCAAAATTCAAGGCCATTGTCGGTTCTCAACCTCTTGACCTTTCTGCCAGTCTGATTTTCAACCAAAGTCTTCCAACTTTTGAAATTCTCAAAAGTTTCATCCTTAGTCTTCTGGATGAATACCCATAATTTTCTGGAATAATCATCTACTATGGATAGAAAATACCTTGCTCCTGAATGTGATGGACACCTTGCAGGCCCCCAAAGATCAGCATGGATGTAATCAAGGGATCCATGTGTTCTTTGTTTGCCTTTGTTGAACTTCACTCTGCAAGATTTTCCAAGAACACAGGGTTCACAAAACTTCAGCTTTTCGAATTTGTCTCCACCAAGCAGATTTTGCTTCCCTAATTCGACCAGACCCCTTTCACTAACATGGCCCAATCTCATGTGCCAGATTTCTGTCTTCGACAAAGGTTTCGTGGATGCAACATTTGTCGAACCACTTACAACTTCAGCCTCAAGGGTATACAAGCCTTGTTTCTTCACGCCTCTCAAGACTTCCTTCGAACCCTTCATGACTCTTAGGATACTTTTCTCTCCTTGGAAAACATATCATTTCTTGTCGAATTCACCAAGAGAAAGTAGATTTCTCTTCATATAAGGAACATACCTTACTTCAGTCAACAACCTTATTGACTCATCATGGAGTTTGAACCTCACAGATCCAACACCTGCAATCTTACAAGCCTTGTTGTTTCCCAGCAATACTGATCCACCATCTTGATCACATAATTCCTCGAACAAGTATTTGTTTGGAGTCATGTGCCTAGTGCAACCTAAATCCATAATCCACACTCTTCTCGAGTCACTGCTTGAAACCACAAGAACATCAGATGATTCAAAATCATCTTGAACAATGGCTGCATTGCCATTATCCTTACCTCCATGATCTTTCAGACGTTCAGGGCACATATTTCTTGTGTGACCTTCCTTCTTACAATGATAGCATCGAATCCCAGATGCTTCGCCATTGTAAGACTTCGACTGGCTTTTGCCCTTCTTCTTGTCAAACTTACCATCCTTTCGTAAGAGTTTTCCTTTAACGGCCAAACCTTCGCCAACAGTTGAAGGTTTATGCTCCTTTCGTTCGTTCAGGTCCTTTGAATATAGGGCTGATTGAACTTCTTCAAAGGTCAGGGACTCCCTTCCATACAGGAGAGTTTCTTTGAAGTGAGCATGTGACCGAGGCAAAGCGCACAATAGTAACAGCGCTTGATCTTCATCATCAATCTTTACATCAATATTTTTAAGATCAAGAATCAGCTTGTTGAACATATCCAACTGCTCAGCCAACACTTTGTCTTCAACCATCTTGAATGAATACAAAGCCTGCTTCAGGTAGATTCGATTTGCCAGCGATTTGGTCATATACAAACCTTCAAGTTTCACCCATAACCCTGATGTTGTCGTCTCCTTTGATACCTGCCTGAGAACCTTATCACCAAGGCTCAACAAAATTGCGCCATGTTCCTTCTCGATCATAGTCATCTTCTTCGCTGTCGTTAATGCAGCATTCATGGCTGCCTCTCCCTTCAACGCTTCCAAACAACCCTGTTGAACCAGTAGGGCTTTCATCTTCAAGCACCACAGACCGAAATCATTCACTCCGGTGAACTTTTCAATCTCATACTTTGTTGACAGCATCTTCTCCATGCTCACCGCACTAATTTGTTGTGAAAAACGATGTCAAGAATAAAATATAATAGGAATTAGGGGAGATAAGAAGAACACAAGAATTGGTTATAAGTGCTATTCTTTTACTTTATCTTAAAACAAGATTACAAGTTTACCAGAATAACAAATAACCTCTCTCACCCTAAATTAGGATTTGCAGCTTAGCAATGATGAGAGACTAGTATGCTATTTATAATAAAACCTAACATACTAACTAATGAGCTTTTTCCACAAGGTCCATTACACAAGCCAACTTAATAAACAAGCTAACTTAACAAATTAGGGTTTAAACACTAAAACCTAATTTAACATGCTAACAAACCTAGCATCTTCGACACAAGCATGTGAAGAACCTTCGACTTCATGCTTAATCCTGTCGAACCAAGAAGTTACCCTTCGACCATACTAGAGTTCGATCCAATATCTCACACCTTCAAGTAGAGTGGTACTTTTATGTCACATAAATCTTTGAACATTCCTCTATTTCAGCCACCCCACTTGAATTTGATGGTGTACACCCCATTCTAATTCTCCATCGTTTTGTATTACGAATCCAAGATATTTAAACTACGTGACTTATGAGATAATATGATCTCCAACTCTCACATCTATGTTAGAAACTCTTCTACTTCTACATTGGCAAAAGTCATGCATTTCTAAAGTTCGTCTCCAAGCCTTAAACCACTCGTTTAAATCTCAATTCGAATATACAAGTAAAACTATATGATATTTAAAAAATCACACATCTCGGCGCTAATTCTTGGACGTGTTTTGTGAGTACATCCAAAATCAAAGTAAAAATGTAGGAGCTAAGAGTTAAACCTTGATGCAAACTTATTGTAATGGGGAAATCGTCTGTCTCTCGCCTCTATGTCTGCATACTAGTTGATATCCCTTCATACATATCTTGGATAGCTCGAATGTATGCAATTCTAACCCCTTTCTTCTCTAGGGATTTTTGAAGGATTTAAGAGGTTTTTTTTTTCCAACAAATGATCCTCTTAGTGGAACAATCCCAATAAAAGGATCTTGGTTAAACTATTAATCATAAAACAATTATCTAATCAAGGATTCTTAGAATACCTCTTGAAGAGTGCTTTATTTTTGATCATGAATGTGAAAGATACCATCGTCTCTATGAAGTCCATACAAGCACAAAATGGAACATGTTACTAGATGTTTTCTGAGAATGACGACAATTTGGATTAGTAGGGGAAAGTGATCCTCTATTTATATATAGAGCTTTTAAAATCCTAAGCTCTTATTCTGGACGTTACCAAAATAAACCTAATCTTATTTATATTTGACTAAAGTCTTTTCTTCTTTGATATTTTCCTCATCTTGAAGTAATTCAATAAACTCTTTGAGTTTCTTTATGATTTATGGCTTGTTTGATTGACCTTATAATTTGACAACAATATTTTGATCTTTAGATTCTAGTACTGAATCAGGTTTCTAGTTCCACTTCTTGAATCTCAAATACTCGATAAAAATATAACTTTTGAAATTATTGCCAAGAGTTTTAATACTAGCGAACCTTCTTTGAAGTTTTTTTTTTCATTTTTACTTGGTGTGTCAACTTCTTGGTTAGGTGTGTTTATTCTTTTCATTTTCATCTCAATTCAAACTTCATAGATTTCCTCAAGGGCGTCTCCACTTCTTTAGCAGTACCTTAGTTAAAAACATAATTGTACTCTCTAATGCTTGACGCACTTATCATTAAGTACTTAAATTTAAAACCCTGTTGCATTTTCTTCTTCTTTAGTGGTACACAAATTTCTAGGTTTGTTTATTACTTCATTTTTAATTGAATCACTAGGAACAAAAGGACCATTCAAAACATAATCCCACATTTGAAAATCAATAGAGTCTAAAAACATTTTCATTCTTGATTTTCATATGGTAAACCCGTCACTATCAAACATTGGAGATTTGTTCATGAAAAGTCTCTTATTAAAAGAAGTATTTTAAGTCATCATATTACCTCTTAAGATGATTAGTTTTATAACAAGAGTTAGGCTCTGATGCCACTTGTTTACCAAGTGGCTCTAAACACAAGAGGGGGGGGGGGGGGGGGGGGGGGGTGAATTGTGATATTTAAAAATCAGTTTTATGATAACTTTTGATATTGAAATATTTATTTTTAGAAGAGATAAGAAAACAAAGATAAAGCAACAAAGAGATAAAGAGGAAAAAAAAGAAAGATACGCAGCAAAATAATGAACAAGATAAATAAACTTCGGGAAATATAAACTTTTAGCATAACATTTGTACAATAACTCTCGAAAGAATTTTTTTCACTCTTTTGGCCCTAATATAACTTTATTGAAAAAGAAAAGTTAAAAAATAATAAGAGAAAGATATGATAGAAGTGTTTCTATTCAGAAAATTGGTGTATTTTAAAATGAGGAGAAACCTTATTTATATAGGAAAAAATTGACTAAAAAAGGAAACAAACCATGGACCATTTTAATGAGTTAATTGATTAAAAACCTGTATTAATAGATTAACCAAAATAAATTAGGAAAGGTTAAGAGGAATTGCACTTTGATTCTAATCAATGAGAAAGACCTCCTAATCAATTAGATAGTGTAAAGTACCTTCCTAATTGATTATACAATTTCTAATCACTTAAATTCTCATTCGGATAAGGTTTTAGAGACTTTAGCAAAAGATATGAGGTTTAAAAAGTGTGAGTGTGCGCGTGTGTGCATGTGTGTATCTCGAGACCTAATCTTGCTAAGCACAAGACCAAATGAGTTTTTACACTTTCACACTTTCAAGCTCTTACATCTTTAAGATCACATCTTCAAGCCTTCAAGCTTTCACAAAATAACTTCAAGATCCATTGTTTGATTCATTATTGAATAGCACCTTCAACATGATCTTGTTATCTTTGATGAATAATGCTTGTGTTTTCTTCCTTGATTGGATACCATCATTTAGAACCATTTGAAAGAGTCATCATGATCAACACCTCTTTGAAATATGTCATTGACACACTTGACACAGGTCCACAATTGGCATCATTAGAACCACAATGTTTCTATACAACACATAAAACCACAAATCATCCTTGATTTTGTAAAGACCAACATTAAGGTACATTTATGTTAGGTCTTAATAATGTTGGTTGACTATCTATGTTGGTCTTTATGTTGATTGACTATGTAGAAGGAGAAGAGTATTAAAATATTTATTGTCAAGTATAAATTAAAGAATACATATTAAGGAGTAGGCAGTGTGGAAAAATTATTGCTAAGGTTATGTCGTCTACACGTCATATATACACGTGTTATAACTATTATTGCAAAATATTTATTAACATGTCACTTTGGCCGAGTGGTTAAGGCGTGTGCCTGCTAAGTACATGGGGTTTCCCCGCGAGAGTTCGACGTTCACTTTTTTTAGCAAATATGCTTTTCTTTATTTGATTTTTTAAATAATTTTATTCCTAATATGTTTTAACTTATTTTGTTCAGAACTAGTTCATATTAATGTAACATAATCTTCTCTGTATCTAATATATAGTTCAATCCTCTTTATCTCCTCTCTTTATTGTTTCTCTTAAAACATTATGAAACTAGATTCACTTATAGCCACACTATTATATTTATAACTCTAAATTTTAGCGATAAAACTAATTGAAGTATAAAGAGGATCTTAAATATCTAATATATCATTACAATCATATATCTCATCACGTTAGATTCTAAAATCTTTTCTTCCAAAGCTACATATCTAAAATCTTTTCCATGTTTTGAAAATTAAGCTTTAAATTGGGATGTGACATTTCTATCCTTAGTAGCATCAACATTGCTAGTGAATTTTATAAACACATTGCTATTGGAAAAACATTATGTATATAATAGCTAACTAAACTCACAATATGTTTGACTAATCTCTGATATCATTAGTAAGCCATATCACACTGTTAAAACACACCTAAGGAGTGTCAATGATCTGTTCATGATGGTATGATAGCTATTAAATCATAACTTGTCCTCAAATTTATTATGAGAAAGTTATCCAATACAGGTTTTGAATCATGATACTTAAGCCTATAATCCTATTCCTATAAAATCTAACTGACGGCTCATGGACATATACAAAACCTCGAAACCTTAAAACTTACCAACTTTAACGACTCTTGACTAAATTTATCGTCAAAGTATTTGTAGGCACATTACTATGTTTCATAAATTAATCATTGTTTCAGCCTATCAACAAACTCATAAGTTATTTATATTAGGTCTTACATAGTCAAGGATTCTGTCTATATGATACATACTAGAAAATCTTCCCCTCTCAAGTTTTATTATTAAAATTGATACAAGAAGCATCAACTATTAAGAACTCATCGTCAATAAAACACAACTTCACCAAGCCAATTATACGAGCGTATAATCATCTCTAAAAATTGTTATATTGAGAGTTAGTAGTTTGAGATTGAGCTACCTCAACTTAATTACACAAAAAAAATCATGTTCTAATTTTTCACAGCAAACTTACATCGTAAGAATCACATGACAAAACCACTGCCAAGGAAACCAAATAAAAATAAAGGATATCTTCTTTCATTTATAGACGTGAGGAATTGAAATTGTTTGTAATGACTTTGAAAATGGGAGTCATGACTTGATTCATGGGTATTATATCCATATGCATCAGTTCTAAGACAAAGCTCTTCCTTTGTTTCATAGACCATGTTACTAGATCTTGGAGACAGCAATGTGAATGGATATTTGAGAGCTATATATTAGAATGAAATAAATATCCTCCATGAGTTAATATAGAAAATAAACTGAGAGTTCATCTTGGGTTATGAAACTAATCTATTAAAAGCTAACAGTAAAGTGAAATAAATCATTTAGAAGGAGAAGAGTATTAAAATGTTTATTGTCATGTATAATTTAAAGAATACATATTTAGGAGTAGGCAGTGTGGAAAAATTATTGCTAATGTTATGTCGTATACACGTCATATATACACGTGTTATAACTATTATTGCAAAATATTTATTAACATGTCGCTTTGGCCGAGTGGTTAAGGCGTGTGCCTGCTAAGTACATGGGGTTTCCCCGCGAGAGTTCGAATCTCTCAGGCGACGTTCACTTTTTTTTTATAGCAAATATGCTTTTCTTTATTTTATTCCTAATATGTTTTAAATTATTTTGTTCACAACTAGTTCATATTATATCTAATATATAGTTCAACCCTCTTTATTTCCTCTCTTTATTGTTTCTCTTAAAACTTTATGAAACTAGATTCACTTATAGCCACACTATTATATTTATAACTCTAAATTTTATTGTTAAAACTAATTGAAGTATAAAGAGGATCTTAACTCTCTAATATATCATTACAATCATATATCTCATCACGTTACATTCTAAAATATTTTCTTCCAAAGCTACAGATCTAAAATCTTTTCCATGTTTTGAAAATTACGCTTTAAATTGGGATGTGACATTTTTGTCCTTAACAGTATCAACATTGCTAGTGAATTTTTATAAACACATTGCTATTGGGAAAGCATTATGTACATTATAACTAACTAAACTCACGATATGTTTGACTAATCAATGATATCATTAGTAAGCCATATCACACTGTTAAAACACACCTACAGGGTGTCAATGATCTGTTCATGATAGTATGATAGCTATTAAATCATAACTTGTCCTTCAAATTTATTATGAGAAAGTTATCCAATATAGGTTTTGAATCATGAAACTTAAGCCCATAATCCTATTCCTTTAAAATCTAACTGATGTTTCATGGACATATACAAAACCTTGGAACCTTAAAATTTACCTTTAACGACTCTTGACTAAATTTATCATCAAAGTATTTATAGGTACGTTACTATGTTTCATAAATTAATCATTGTTTCAGCCAATCAACAAACTCATAAGTTATTTATATTAGGTCTTACATAGTCAAGGGTTCTGTCTATATGATATATACTAGAAAATATTTCCCCTCTCAAGTTTTATTATTAAAATTGATACAAGAAGCATCAACTACTAAGAAATCCATCGTCAATAAAACACAACTTCTTCAAGCCAATTATACGAGCGCATAATCATTATCATCATCATCTCTAAAATTTCTCCAAATCAACTGCATAATCAAGGACTTCCTCAACCATACCAAAAAATTTGTTAAATGCTACCTTTCCTAGGCGGCAGAAGAGTAGAAACCTTTGCAGGAACTTGTTGAAAGTTTTACAATAACAATTATAGGCTATGAACGAGAATGAAATATACTTTTATTTTATTTAAGATTGTAAATGGTGAGCTACAGTTGGATCTAGCTAATAACCTACATCTCGTTAGCTTGTGACCCTCCATTTCTCTTTATCTAGGTGTAAAAGATGCTCAACATTTCAACTCACCAAAATCTCTAATGTATTGATCTAGAGACGTGGAGAAGATATTATTCATAGGTTTCCACCCAGAATCTAAAGTTCCTAAAAAAATTGGTGATAAGTTGGAGTCCCCACGATTGAGTTTGAGGAGGCTTCCTTTTTCATCATTATTAAGGAATTTAGGTTGCGGCTGAGAAAACACACCTCTTCGGCAAGATATCTTTTCTCACATCAAAATTACTATTTTGAGAGTTATTAGTTTGAGGTTGAGCTACCTCAACTAAATTTCACCAAAAATTAAATAACAATCATTTTCCAAGGTCTCACTACAAACCTACTTCGTAAGAGTCGCATGACAAAACCACCACAAAGGAAACCAAGTTAAAACAAAGGATACCTTCTTTCATTTATAAACGCGAGGAAATCACTCTACTGTAAATTTTTTGTTATGACCTTGAAAATAGGAAGTCGTGACTTTATTCATGGGTATTATATCCATGTGCATCAGTACTTAGACATAGCTCTTTCTTTGTTTCATAGCCCATGTTACAAGATCTTAGAGATAATGATGTCAATGGGTATTTGAGAGCTATATATCAGAATGAAAAACAAACTCCTCCATGATTTAATAGAGATATTCAACATAGAGTTTATCTTAGGATATGGAGCTAATCTGTTAAAAGCTAACGGTAAAGTGAAATAAATCATTTAGAAGGAGAAGAATATTAAAATATTTATTGTCATGGATAATTTAATGAATACATATTTAGGAGTAGGCAATGTGGAAAAATTACTGTTAAGTTTATGTCTTATACACGTCATATATACACGTGTTATAACTATTATTTCAAAATATTTATTAACAATTCGCTTTGGCCGAGTGGTTAAGGCGTGTGCCTGCTAAGTACATGAGGTTCCCCCGCGAGAGTTCGAATCTCTCATTTTTTTTATTATTTTATTCCTTATATGTTTTAAATTATTTTGTTCACAACTAGTTCATATTAATGTAACACAGTGTTCAATCCTCTTTATTTCCTCTCTTTATTGTTTCTCTTAAAACTTTATGAACCTATTTTCACTTATAGCACACTTTTATATTTATAACTCTAAATTTTAGTGATACAACTAATTGAAGTATAGAGAGGATCTTAACTCTCTAATATATCATTACAATCCTAATATCTCATGACGTTACATTCTAAAGAAATTCAAATGAAATTTGGATGCACTATTTTCTTCCAAAGCTACGTAAAATCTTTTCCATGGTTTGAAAATTACGTTTTAAATTGAGACATGACATTTTTGTCCTTAATAGTATCAACATTGCTAGTAAATTTATACACACATTACTATTGGGAAAACATTATTTACATAATAACTAACTAAAATCACGATATATTTGACTAATCGTTGATATCATTAGTAAGCCATATCACGCTGTTAAAATACATCTAAGGAGTGTTAATGATGTGATCATGATGGTATGATAGCTATTATTTCATAACTTGTCCTTATTATGAGAAAGTTATCCAATACATGTTTTGAACCATGAAACTTAAGCCCATAATCCTTTTCCTATAAAACCTAACTGATGGCTCATGGGCATATACAAAACATCGAAACCTTAAAACTTACCTTTAACGACTTTTGATTTATGTGGCTTAATAATGTTCATTCCTTCTACAACATCATCTTGATCAATGTCAAGTCCTTCTGCAACACCATAATCATTAGTGTATTCATCTTCAACTTGATCAAATTCATCTTCAGTTGATAAAGGTTCTTCAATATTAGAACCAAAGACAAAATTATTTGAATATGGAGCTGTAGAATTGCTTGAACTTGTCGTTTCACAACTTGCGCCAACTTCAACATTGGTAGGTTGTCTCACATTCTCATCATACATTTGGGAGAACTCGTTTTACCTTTAATTATGATGGTATGTTCTTTCTCTCTCAAATATGCTTGGAAGGGTTTATTTAATGTGACTAAAATAAAAAAAGCGTGGGTGAAATTTTCATGGGTCAAAATATAAAATAGGCTTTTAAAATATGACATAAAAAGGTAAAATCGGGTCAAAGAGTAAAATTCAATGATTTTATACGATTTCATTGATTTTAAAGCGATAAAAATCTTCTATGCACAAAATGTTTTTACATAAAATGTTTTTACTAGGGATTTAACACGAAATGCTGACTAAAAACGTAAAATCTATAGAGTTTGAGTTTTAAATTGCAATTTTAACAACCTTGGCACTAATGTATGTGGTAATGATCCTAAAAATGGTCTTGTCAACTCCATTGTCAATAGCATTAAGAGCACGAGAATTTTCAATAGCAACTTAATCTTTAGAAGGGTCTAATACTTTTGAAGTTTCACTGATTTAGAATCATCATCAGCTCTGGTCATAGGAGGTGTTCATCCACTGATAACAACTTTATAAGTCTTGTTGTTCATGGACTTGAGAAAAACAATCATGTGAGCCTTTAAGTAATCACAATTTGTTCCATCAAGAACTGTTGGACGTTTAGCATATCCTCCATCCTTTATGTTATCCATCTTAAACGAAAAAGTTAGTCACAATGGAAAACACCGAAACGAACCAAGGTATTCTGCTCTGATGCCTATTGTAATTATGTATGATAAGAGACAAGATGTTACTCATAATGTTGAATCAATGCGTGAGATAAGATGGTATGAAATAATATATGAACGATTAAATTAAGTAATAAATAAAAGACATGAGAAACTGTTAACCTAGATTCGTGCAACTGTCACCTACGATTGGAGGGAAGTAGCCAAGTGGGAAGGAAATTAACTAATAATAAGTAGTAAGTAGTACATACCAGACTTATCTCAACTATCACCAATTCATGGCCATTTTTCCAACACTACTCAGGAATTTCAATTTAGGTTCCCTTGAATATGATATCCTCTCATTCCACTCAAACGCTTTTAAGGTGTTTGTAAGTCTTTAGTAATAAAACGTGACAAAAATTGACGAAACGAAACCACAACTTTGTCTCTCGTAGAATGATAGAAAATAACATAGTATAGGGTTTAACATAGGCAATGCACACTTTCTTTCTTAATTTGCAAAATATCTATTACAAGTTCATGTGATGAGCGCATGTTTTCTCTCTTTATATATACTCAATTCGACTAGCAAAAACATTAGATTTTCACAAACAAATCCATATCGTTTTCAATTTTGACCCGAATAATTTTCTTAAAAGAAATCTTTCTAAAATAAAACAATACAGATTCTAGAACAAAATAAACTTTTCTAAAATAAATCTTACCAAAAGATTTTTTTTAAACATAAATCACGCTAAATCTAGAACAAAATAACATATGATTTATGCTCAGAAGGTCGTGCAAAATTTGAAATCAAACAAAATCTTTTTAAAAATAACGCACAAGTGGATAATGGAGTCAAAATGACTCAACAAAACTTACGTCATTTTACCGATAAAAATAAGTCGATTTATATGTAATAAAAATTGTGAACGATTATGGATTTATGTGATTGATTTTCATTTTTGAATGATTTTAGATTTATGTGATTGATTTTCATTTATGAATAATTGTCTCATTGAGATTGGTTTTGCATTAATATAAATAAATCCTGTCTCAAAACACATTCTACTTCAACTGTGATTGCACATGTTCCTATATTGGTTTGGCAATATTTCTTATTATTTCTATGTTTATTTCTAATCACAAACATGCTCATTTCAAGACCAAAAACCAATTATGTTATTATGCTATTGTTTAAGCACTTATTCACTATTTTATGCTTATGAAGTAGTAGCAATTTTTTAGTCTTTTTGATCATGTAAACTTAGCACAAAGGACACAAACAATCAGTTAAATTTTGAGCATACTTTTCTAATCTCTCCATCATAACCAGTCTTCACATCTACACTACTCAACTTAATCATAGCTTTTGGAAATTCATAATCAAACCTTAACCCCAATAACCCTCTAATAAACCCTCCATAATTTTGCACCACCCTTCTTGTAGCAGAATCTTCCCAAAGCCTCTGGTCTGACTCTAGAACCGCATTACCATCGCGCACATTCTTGAAGAAACTCACATCAAATTTGGCTGGAGTATCTTTATCTAAAGCCACCTTTCTCAAACCATCGCCGTTTTTCGGACATATTACTTGAAGTTGGGATAAGAAAGCTTGGTTTATAGAAGGATCAGCATTGCCAGTTGGTGTGAAATTGTACATCCGATAACTGAAGAACCTGCAATCTGTCTGGCCTATTGTATGTGCACCTTCACACAAAACAAGAAATCATGTTATGCGTGTAAACCAAAATACTAGGAACATGTATGATATGTCTGCAAAAAATTGAACTAGTATCGAAAAAATTACCGAGTAAGGTAACAAGGTCATGATCATCTAGACCTTTGGCAGCAAATTTTTGTCTGTGGACAGAAACAGGTTCAAGTGGAGAAGGCAAGTTTGAGGCTTGAGATGATAAAGAAGTCCTTCCATCTCTCCTTCCTGTTGGTACTGACCAACTTGGGCCATCGGTCTGTCATATTAACAAATCACAAGTGTTAATTTTACTATGGTTCCTTCAAAACATGGTTTTATTCTATGTGCGTGCGCGCGAGCGTGTTGAGTGAGTTTGAGTAAGGTTTAATACCAAATCGACAGCATCACGAGCTGCTAATGCTAGGATGTCAGCACATGAGACAACTCCAGGGCATACAGCCTCTATTTGTGATTTTGCATTGTCTATCACTTCGAAACCTCTTAGACCAAGGTTTGTCAAAGAATTCCTCTCTGCGGAGAACCCTGCAATCAATATGGATCCATCGCAGCCCTGTGGGAGCGAAAGAGATACTGTCAAATGATGATGTTAGTAACATTGTTTTATATAAGGAGGATGGTTTAGCTTACTTGGACAAAGCAATCATGGAAATGAAGTCTGAGCAAGGCAGGAGCAATGGTTGGATCATTGTTGAAGTAAGATACAACTGTGGACCGAACGATGGACTCGGCTGTAGGACATGAAGTTGAATAAAAACCAGTTTTCAGCTGGGCTTTAACTGTCAAACTCATCACCAAAATCACCAGGAAGCAAAATTTCACAATCATTTTGTACTAATACAATGAAAACTGAAACAAGTATTCTTTTGGTGACAAAACTTCAAACTTGGTTTGCTTGCAGAGAATTTGTATCACTGATTGTCACTTATTTATAATGGTTTTTCTCTAGGCAAAAAGTAGACCTCACACTATACAATTAAGCTTTTCTTAATTCATTTATAAAGAAAGTGGATTATAAGGTGTTGGCCAATTAACCAAATACATTTTCATAAAATAGAAACATAAGTGGAAAAATTATAAAAATGATTCTTCCACATGAATAAAATGATGTGAAATACACTATCTTATTTTTTATGCATGCTTTTGAAATGTGAGTAAGTTAAAAGATGCTTTCCCATTTTTTGTTTTGAAGTTCATACTTGAGAGGCCATTCCATAACTCTCTTCTTATCTTTAGTGCATCTGCTTTATATATTCCTCAACGCGTTCCAACTTTCTTTATTTCTTATATTTGTCTTTAATGTTCAGCTTTTTTTTCTTTTTTAACTCTTTACATTTTTTGGTTTCATTCAGACTAGTTGGTTCATGTATTTAATTGAAAAGTTTTAGGTATCGATCACTTTCTTACCACAATCTTAAATGGTGCAACAATTTAAAGTTGATTTACTAGCAAGCAC
The DNA here is from genome assembly GCF_029867415.1 of Vicia villosa. Classification (NCBI taxonomy): domain Eukaryota; kingdom Viridiplantae; phylum Streptophyta; class Magnoliopsida; order Fabales; family Fabaceae; genus Vicia; species Vicia villosa. The sequence continues at coordinate 34,128,903 of NC_081180.1, read as the reverse complement.
TAAGAAATAAAATAATAGATGAATTACAATCAGATAATGTAGTAGTCTACAAAACATAGCAATGTACTAAATTCTCTTATATGATCATGCGTGGATATTCTGATTAACAGTTTTGGTTTTGTTGGTGAGTTAATCAGTAGTAGTAAGTATCATCATTATAAGAAAATACTAAATATTTGCTGCTAAATTGTAACTGAATTGACATTGACGCGAGGAAGAGGAATAACTTACATAAGTTTTTGGTTTGCTACCTTATTTTAGCTCTCACAACACATTGACAACCTTAACAACCGAAAGAAAAACAAGAATACATAACATGGCACAGTTAAACAAACAGAAAGACACATGAGAAACAGCTGCAACCGTTTCTTCTATCCAGGATTGGCATCTGGACAAGGAGGAACTGCTATATCAGTGACTCCTTCTAACATCAACACCACACCCTTCATTGTTGGCCTGAGAAGAGGATCATCTTGGATACACCAAAGTGCCACCTTAATCATATTTTCCATCACATTGTTATCAATGACTTCCCAAGGTACAAGCTTATTCACTTCTCCTGCAATAAAGCACTTGTAAGCCCAACTAGAGAGAAGAATCTCATCGGGATCCAACACATTAACATTTAGGTTTCTTCTGCAACACAAAATTTCCAGCAGCATTGTTCCATAGCTATAAAGATCCGCCTTCAGTGAAATTGGCACGTTTTTGTTCCATTCCGGAGCCATATAGCCTCTTGTCCCTCTAACCACCGTGAATGTTCTGGTTTGGTCCGGCATTAGAAGTTTTGCAAGAACAAAATCAGATATCTTGGCAGTCCAAAACTCATCCATCAAAATGTTTTGTGGTTTTATGTCACAATGAATGATTGGTGCCTCACACTCTTCATGGAGATACAACATCCCTCTAGCAATGTCCAGAGCTATTTTTACTCTCTCGTCCCAATCTGGACGTCTTTGATCACCAAACAGAAGCTTTCCAAGTGAACCATTGCTCATGTATTCATAAACCAGAAGCCTTTTAGAACCCTCAGCACAAAAACCAAGCAATCTAACTAGGTTCCTGTGGTGGGTTTTTCCAATGGCTTTCACTTCTGCTTGGAACTCTCTTTCTCCATCTTCCACCAACTTCTCTAGTCTCTTCACTGCAATCAATTTCTTACCTTTGTTTAATGCTCCTTTGTAAACTGATCCAAAAGAGCCCTTACCCAACTCTTCTTTGAAATGATTTGTTGCTCTTCTGAGCTCATTGTATGTAAACCTTCTCAAAGCCAAATCTCCACTCAGCCCTCCAAAGTTCCCAGTTTCTGTCAGCCTTTTATACTTTAATACCCAAATCTTGTACATGTAATGGATGGATATATAACAATTGCTGAACAGAAAATGACACTAAAAACGGACGTAACAATAATAATATGTACTGCTTGGTTACTAGTAGTCTTGTTTGGAAAAACAAAAGGTTTTTGAAAACTCTCTGAGCCATGGATGCTACTTTTTCCAACCTTTAAGAAAGCCGTGATAGGATGGTCAGCTTCATGAGATCGCATGGCATACCTCAAAGGCAATCCTTGTTTTTTGCAGCTTCTTCCAGTTTCATAAATTGCAGCCCAACAGTTGCAATCAACCAAACAATTATATGAGCATTCTTCTAATGACATTTCATTATCTTGGAAATAAGGACGGTCCTTCCATACAATATTGTTTACCGGGAGCATGTTATAAAAGTCGATACCATCTGTGTCACGTCTACACTCTGATTTTAAAAAGTTCCTTTCACAACCAAGAGTATAGTCACTTGCATTTATAAATTTATAACCCTCGAGACAACTGCACGCTGGGTTTTGGTCGAAGAATATGCAGAAACTGTTGTAGCCACAAAACCCCTTCACCTCACATGTATTCTTCCCCGGCCAACTAGCCATAATACTGTTGCTTCTATTGTTAGCATGATAAGCATACAGCCGAAAAACCCCATCAGAATCAAGGGTTGCACGATAAATAGTCTTTTCTCCGGTGTTCCGCTTGTCCTCTCCATCATTATCATTCAAAGTATGAATAACGTTATGATCATTGCTTCTATTCCAGATCTGCAGTATGAGGTAAAGATGATATTGGACAGTTGGCCAAATGTCATTAGCAGTAGCAGTGCTCCAATAAGCATCAACCCATGTGTCTGTTGTGTATGCTGGATACAGAACAAGATTACCGTCAACCTGCATGTGGAGACGAAACTTTCCAATTGAGCTGTTGGCCCCGGATGCACTAGAGAAAAGTTGTCCTCCAGGCGATACAGATTGACCCTCCAACAAAGTATCAGTTGGATGATCGAAACTCTGCCATATGATTCTGGAAGTATTATTATAGTCATATAGTACAAAGTTCCCAGAATCAAGCATGGAAGCAGATGAAGCTCTTCTTCCATTAGCATTAATAATAAGCTTCTGTTGCCCGTGTTGATGATCAGCTAGTATTATCCCGTTCTTGGTAAATTGTAGATTTGAAGTTGAGGCTACCGGAAGGGTCATCGCGATTTGCAATCCATACAATTGTCCTGTTGTCGCCCAACCAAATTCCAATGGCAAAGCCATTACCTTGTGGATAAAAGCCAAAAGCAAATTGGCGAGAAAAGGAAAGCCACGAAGAGGTGTGACCACTGATAGGGGAAAGTGAAGAACCAGGTGTTATCGGCTCTGGTAGTGGTGGTTGTGTTTCAGCTCTAGCTCTAGTATTTTCTGGTGATAAGGATGTGAACAGTACGAAGGTGATAGATGCAAAAATAGTATTCATAACTGCTCGTGTTAAGTTTCTAAGCGAGAAGAGAATCTAAGTCTACTATCTACTCTCCTATCTACTTCTACTGTCTATACATTAATAATAGATTGACCAAATTGCCTAATCTACTATCTACTATCTATACATTAATAATAGATTGACCAAATTGCCTAAATTACCCTTTCACCAAAATTTATTTGCACTAATATAAGGTCATTTTTGTAACTAATAAATTAAGTATTCACTCTTTCAACTTTATTGAATGGATGTCCCAAGTGTTAGTTTTTCATTGGTCCGAATTAAATAACATTTTCCCTACAACTTTATTGCATGAATGATGACATCACATGTAAGCCATGATGATGGAAGTCATGTTTAAATTTCTTTTACATTTCATTTTCCCACACTTTTTTACTTTCATTTTAATTTTTCTTAATTTATTTATTATCACAAAAAATATTAATAATCTATTTTTAAATTTTAATCTTACTAAAAATTTTAAATTTCTTTCGCATTTCATTTTTTCATACTTTCATTTTAATTTTTCAACATTTATCTATTATCGCAAAAAATATTAATAACCGATCATTTAATTATTATTCCCAAAAATATTTAATTATTTCACGGGCCACTATCAACTTAACATTTAATTTTTTTTAATCGATCATTACACATTTTCTCTATCTTAATTAAAATTTCAAATTTCTCTCACATTTTTTCACACTTTCTTACTTTCATTTTAATTTTTTTCTCTATTTATTTATTTATTTATTATCTCAGGGGTCACTATCAACATAATGCCTATTTTATTTTAATCAATCATTGTCTTTATTTGAGAGATAATATCTTTATTTTTATTTTTTTCTCCATCTCACGATTTTTTATCATTATTTAATACAATTAAATTTCCATGATTATTGTTTATTTTACATTTGTTTTTAAATATATTTTATATCGCATCAAATTATTTTTTTATTTCACGGGTCATTATCAACATAGTAGCTATTTTATTTTAATCAACAATTACTATTAATTGAGAGATAATTTTTATTTTTAAATGTTAATATTTCATTTTTATTATCTCCATCTTATAGTATTTTTTTTATATGATTATTTAATATAATTGAATTTATATGATTATTTTTCATTTATAATTAAACCATAGTGATCTATATCATTTTCTTTTAATTGTTGTTGGACCGTCAATTATTAAATTACCTGACCCAATTTTGCTATTGTGTTCTTAACCTATCTTAAACATTTTTTTGTGGATCATTGTTTTCTATATAATTATTGTTAAATTTACAATTAAGTAAACTATTTCATATTTTTCATTTATATTTAAAATTTTACATTTGCATTTGTTAAAATTTTATTTTTTTCTCCAACTCACATGTCCTTTTTTATATGATTCTTTATTACACACAAAATTAACACATGAATAAGATAATAATGTTTAATCTTAAGGGCCACTTTCAATACAATGCCTATTTTATTTTAAACAATAATGACTTTAATTTGAAAACTAAAGTATTTATTTTCAAATTTCAAAACGATTCCTATGGATATTAGGTTTTCAAAGAATTAGGAGTATAACAGAGCAATCAATAAAACTCTAATTCTATTCAAGTAAAACAATTCCTTTTAATTATGCATATTGCTTATAATTCCTTTTATTTATATTATTCATATCATTACAAAAATACTACACCAGAAAAAAAAAATCACCCGTGCGGAAGCACGGGTCTCTAACTAGTTGATGTTTATAATCCCATTTGTTTTGAGATTTATCTAAGTTGTGTAAAATGGGGAATTTTTTTCTACCATACTCAAAAAAATTGGTAAAGTTACTTTTACCGTAAAATATTTTAGAAACGAAAAATAATTTTACTTTATTTTCATAAGGGTTCAAGTAACACTATTTTTTGTGCTGCTTAAAAAAACATTTTTGAGGTACTTATTTGAATTGGTGAACTGTGAACATGCATCATGGATCCTCTCCTTCCCTCCTTTTCTCTCCTTCACCAAAAGCAAGTATAATTTAATTAATGATATTAAGAAAAATGATAAAAAGAAGAAGAGAGAGAGAGAGAGAGAAAATATTAGAGAGAGGTAGAGAGAAAAGTGTGAAGGAGATAGTTGGAGAGAATAAATTGAAGGAGAGGATACTAACGACATTCTGAATTTGCTTCCAATGCATGACGACAAGAATATTCGATGGAGAAAACATATGCAATATCTGTTTGGCTTTCATGAAACCCTAAAACTGGTTGCCGATGTCGTTCCTATGCTGGCTACAAATGCACCTGACACACAAAAAACAGCCCACAACGAAGCCAAGAAGAAGGATTGCAAGGTTACATATTGCATTCAAACAGCGGTTGATACTGCAAATTTCGACAGAATCTCTCATGCTGAATTGGCGAAGGAGGCATGGGATATTCTTGTCAGATATTATGAAGGAGGTGAGAAAGTCAAGGTTGTCAAGTTGCAGACCTTGTATTGACAATATGAATTGTTGTCAATGGGAGAAGACGAAAAGGTTGCAAAGTATGTGTCGAAGGTGTAGAAACTCGTACATCTCATGAAGGGTTGTGGTGAAACCCTAACTGATAAGATATAGTTGAGAAGGTAATGCGTATTTTGACCTCTCACTTTGATTACGTTATCATAGCTATTCAAGAATCTAATCAACTTGAAACCCTAAAATTGGAAGCTTTGGTTGGTTCGTTGAAAGCGCATGAGATTAGGATTGTCGAAAAGAAAGGAGTTCAAGATTCGATACAAGCTTTGCAGGCTTAGTCATGGAAAAAAGAATGGTGGTTCGAACAAATTTAACGGAAAAGTCGACAAGACTCAGGGCAATAAGCCTTGATCGAAATCTCACAAACAGCCGATCGAAGATAGAACTTCTAAATCCTCGAAAGGAGGAGGAAACTATCGAAAGGACAAAGAAGATAAGAAAGATAAGGGTGTGTGGTGCTATCACTGTGAGAAGTGGGATCACTTGTCTAAACATTATTGGCACAGGAAAGACAATGGATCGACAAAAGGCATGGACGAAGGAGCGAACCTTCCACACCAAGATTCAGATGATTCTAAAGGTATGGTGGTTATGGCTGCAGTTCTAGGTAACCATGTCGAATCCAAGATCTGTTTCTTCGTCTCATGCTGTTCGAATCGCATGACTAGTCAAAAGTTGTGGTTGACAGATTTCGACGAGTCAAAGAAGAGCACGGTAAAACTTGCAGATAATAGTTCGCTGCAAGCAGAAGGTATTGGCAACATAGTTTTTCAAATGAGTAATGAAGGGAAAGCTATGATTAAAGATGTGCTCTATGTACCTCGAATGAAGTGCAACATGCTAAGTGTTGGACAACTAGTTAAAAAGGGTTTCTCAGTTGTCATGAAAGATGGAATTTTAAAAATGTTTGATACCCAGAACAATTTGGTCTTAAAATCTCCTCTGTCGAAGAAAAGGACATTTAAGACCTTGATCAGTTCGACTAAAATACAATGTATAAAAAAATTTGTTGACCACAAGGATAGTTGGTTGTGGCATTTAAGGTTTAGACATTTGAACTTTCGATCACTCAATCAACTGATTACTCAGGATATGGTTACTAGTATTCCAACTCTTGAGATGCCTGACAAATTCTATGAAGGTTGTTTAGTCGGAAAGCAATTCCGAATTTTTTTTTTCTTCGACTATGCCAACGAGATCATCCTCTATACTCGAAGTGGTACACTCAGATATATATGGTCCATTCGAAGAACATACCCTTGGTGGAAACAAATATTTTGTTTTGTTTGTCGATGAGTATAGTCGAAATTTGTGGCTCTATGTGATCAAGAGAAAGGACAAAGTATTTGACATATTTAAGAGATTCAAGATATTTGTCGGATGCCATAGTGAGAAGAAGATCAAAGTTTTGCTAACAGATGGAGGTGGTGAATACACATCTAAGATGTTCGAAGAGTTCTATGTCGAACATGGTGTTGATCTTGAGGTAACTTCTCCTTATACTCCTCAACATAATGGAATTTCCGAAAGAAGGAACAAAACCATATTGGATATGGAGAGATGCATGCTGAAGCAGAAGAATATGCCAAAGTCGTTATAAGGTGAAGCTGTTTCGACTGCAGTTTTTATCCTGAATAGGTGCCCTACCAAGAAGTTGAAGAATAAGGTTCCTGAAAAAGTGTGGAGTGGAAAATGACCATCTGTGAGTCATTTGAAGGTGTTTAGCTCTCTCTGTTACATGCATGTTCCTGATGTAAGAAGAAGGAAGCTTGATGACAAGAGTAAACCTATGATTCTGGTAGGATATCACCAGACTGGTGCATACAGGCTATTCAATCCAATTAATGGGAAGATTGTGTTGAGTCGAGATTTTATGGTTAATGAAATTTCTTCATGGGATTGGAATTCGAGTAATTCAATCAACAATCCAATGATGAGCTCTGACTTCGAAGAAGCAACTACTGAAGTCGAAGTTGATGCAATTGTGGAAACTCCAATTGAAAACAAAGTCGTTGCCAACATTCCTAACACAGTCGAAGTCGAAGAAGGTGTGGTAATACAAGCAAAAGAGCTCAAAGAACTCGAATTCTTCCGCAAGACTTCAAGACTGTGAAGTAGCTGGTGATGATGAAGTCACACCAGATGGAGAATTAGTCCATTTTGCTTTACTTGCAGGTGTTGAACCAGTCAAATAAAGTGAAGCTTTAAAGATTTAGAAATGGAATTTAGCTATGGTCGAAGAGTTACAGGCAATATAAAAAAACAACACATGGGAGTTAGTCGAATTTCCAGCACATAAAAAAGCTATCGACGTAAAATGGGTGTTCAAACTGAAACATAATGATGATGGGTCGATAGTAAGACATAAAGCAAGATTAGTAGCTCTAGTATTTCTTCAAAGAGCAAGGCTCGACTACTCTGAAGTATTTGCTCCAGTAGCAAGATTGGAGACTGTTCAACTAGTGGTAGCTTTGGCATGCAATCAAGGTTGGTCGACATTTCACTTCGATGTGAAGTAAGAATTTTTGAATGGTCCTTTAAACAAAGAGGTCTATTTCACACAACCTCCTGGTTTTGTGATTCAGAAGGAAGTGAGTAAAGTATATAAGTTGCATAAAACACTCTATGGTCTCAAGTAGGGAGGGACATATGGCATGGAACAAGAAGATCAACTCATACTTAGTAGAATTAGGATTTGTCAAATGAAAATCTGAGTATGGTATCTATGTTTAGGTTATGGAACAAAATATAACAATCATCTGCTTATATAATTGGAAACAACTTGGAGAATTTGTCGAAGTTCAAGGAGCTGATGATGAAGGAATTTGAAATGTCGGATCTGGGAAAATTGTCTTATTTCCTAGGAATAGAATTTCAAATGTTGAAGAAAGGCATGGTTCTTCATCAAAGGAAGTATGTCAAAGAGATACTCAAGAGATTCAGAATAAATGATTCGAAACCTGCATCCTCACCTGTTGAAACAAACTTGAAGTTGGAGAAACATGGAGAAGAAGACAAAGTCGGTGTAACTTTGTTCAAGCAAATTATTGGATCTCTGAGATATGTGTGCAACAGTCAACCTGATATAGGTTTCGTAGTTGGATTAATGAGCAAATGCATGAGCGAGCCAAGAGTATCACACATGAAGGCTGCAAGAAGAATTCTAAGATACCTAAAAGGATCGATAGACTATGGAATTCTATTTCGGCGAGACTCTGAAGGGGAAGAAGAAACAGTTACTTGATTTTCAGATGTTGATTGGTATGGAAATAAGGAAGATCGAAGAAGCACAAATTGATATTTCTTTCAAGTATTTGGTGCCCCAATTTCATGGTGTTCGAAGAAACAACCTGTGGTGTCATTATCATCGTGTGAAGCTGAATATATAACAGAGTCTTATGCTACATGTCAAGTAATTTGGACCAGATCGGTACTTGAATAAATGGAGGTATAAGTGAAGAAACCTCTTGTGTTGCAAATCGACAATAAGTCAGCCATAAATCTGGCGAAGAATCCAGTTCTGCATAGAAGGAGTAAGCATATCGAAGCTAGATTTCACTTCCTGAGGGAAAAGATAGATCGAGGTGAACTTGAAGTTAGGCACTACTCAAGTGAAGTACACTTGGCCGACATTTTCACCAAAATGATTGAAGATCGACAAATTCCTAAACTTGAGAAAGAAATTAGGAATAGTTCAGATTGACTATTCTTAGAGTTGTTCGACAACTTGGATTATAAGGGGTATTTTGAGATATTATTGGGAATTGTTGAGATATTATTAGGATTAATATTATTAATATAATATCAAATAGTATAATCCAAGTTGTGTATGCCATAGCCCAATCAGGATTGTATATAAATAGTCATAGTTTGTATTATTAGTTGAGGATGAGTCAACATTTTGATAACATCGGCTCCCGATCTTTGATGTTTTGCATCCAACTTGATCGGACCCTTTGAAGAAAATTTGTCGAAAGTTGTCCACAAAACCGCTAAATCTTAGTCGTTCTTGACTTCAAATGGGGTGAACTGGACGTATCCCTCGTCGTTAAGCGAAGAAGAGCGGTACTCAAGCTTTACAACCTTCCAATTTTTCGGGTATTGCAAGAGAGAGTATCAACAAAGTAATGCGGTCAATGTCGGGAAGATGGTATCGACCGCATTCATAAAAGCATTATCTCAGTCGATAATAATGACACTAGGCATATTATTTTGATCAACCAACAAAGACTTACATATTCCCAAAGCCCATGTAAAATTATCTTCTTTCTCACATTCTAAAAAAGCAAATCCAACCGATTATGTCTTGTCCTTGGAGGTCACACCAATAATTTCTATAAGCGGAACCCTATACTTGTTGGTTTTGTACGTCGAATCCATTACAAGAATGGTTGGAAATGTATTGAACAACTTGATACTTTCAGGATGAGTCCAAAATATGTCACGCACCGTAACTTTATCATCACACGTTCGGAAGCTTAACTTTAAGATTGTACCGTTCATTGTATACCTGCTTGATATTTGAAACACTCTATGGTTTTTTTTGCTTTAAATCGGCAAGTATGTTTCTCGGCGCCACTTTGATTGTCGATAATTCTGAAATAACATCCTTCTCTTTGCGAGACAAGCGATACGCAATTGGATGCCCGTGTAGCTTAGTTTTCAAGGCATGATTATGAACTCCACAAATGACGCTAAAACGCCAAAAATCATCAATCCTACGAGTTACGCGTAGCTTAAACGGACACGAACACTTTCTCGATCCCGTATCATCGCGTTTTAACTCCAGGTTTGTCGGTACATACTTCCCACCCCTCTCGCAATTCAACACGACAAAATCTTTCCGTCTACTACTTCCATTGTCAAACCTTAATATCACAATGGCAAATCCAAGTTTACTACCTTCACTTCGGACCCAATCAAACAATTATTCACGACAAGTGTAACTCATATCATTTGTAAATTATTGTCGAACATCCACCGCAACGGTAATGGTTTTAACATCGTTAACCGACTCTTTAGACCCTTTATCAACGTTGACCTCTTCCAGAACTTCTAACTCGTCGACGACAATGTAGTCCGGATGCACCATACCTAACATATGCAAAAATACAAAATGCTGTTAAAGCTGTTTTTTTTAATTTCTCCCAGACCTTATTTTGGAAGTGCATTTCCGAAATTTGTTAGGTGATTTATTTCGGAAATGTACTTCCGAACTGACGCAGTTTTCTTCATCCTCAAATCAACAACAATATAGTGGAATAAGAGATTAAATGAATGATGTTTACCTCAATTTTTAAAAGATTAAGATATACAATAGATCGTTGAAATTAGACACATGGCATGTTGAAATAGGAGATGTGAATGATAAAAGGTAAATATTACTTGATTATTTTTCTTAGTGTAAATAATTTATACTAAAAGGACAATTTAAAGAGTTCATATAATTTTTTTTAATGGATAGATACTAGATGTTGATTATTTCATTAGTACATTAATATTTTGGTTTTATTTTATTATTTGAAATGTACATTAATTTTTTTTACTATTATTTAATTTATTATTTCTAATGTTTTTTAATGTTCAAGAAAAATTATTAGTTTAGAAAAAAAAAGACTATTTATATTTAAAAATTGATTTTGATATGGGAATGGAACGGGGCAGAAATACTCAGATTCGTTAAAGATTAATTTTAAGTTAAATTAATTATCCTTGTTTGAATTTGGGATAAGAAATCACTATTTAATCAAGTTTAGGTACAAGGAAGGCAAAACTAGTTCCCGCTCCGCACCATTATCGTTATCATGTCTATTATGAATATCAAACACTTGACCACCTTGCTTAATTCAAAACAAAATAAATTTTTAGTCTCCTCAAAATTTAAACAATTATTGTATGGAGTCTGTTCTCACTTTAAATCAACGGTAACAATGGTGGATACTTCCGCATATATCGGTCCATACAGTGGCGAAGTCAGAAAAGTTATACAGCCTGGGCAAAAATTTAAGTACTGCAAATTCACTTGGTCTTGACTATCCGGAGCATATTCATTAATTTGTTTTCTAAGACCTGTATCACGCACAATCTCATTTGGATTAAACTCATTAATCACATTAGTAAGCAGAGATTGTAATTCGACTTTTGATTGCACAATATTAACATTTTCAATACTTTCTCTATTAACTAAAAATTTCCTCATATGCGTCATGAATAAAACAAATCAAACAATTAATAACAATAAATCCAATAAAGTGTAACAAATACAATATGTTACAACAAATACATAAGTTGCAACTGTCAAACATGATACTCCCTCCGTCCCATAATAAGTGTCCCATTTGCAATTTTTCCTTGTCTCAAATTAATTGTCCATTTACAATTCCAATGCATCAATCATTATTATTTTTCCACTATTATACCCCTATTTAGTAACTTTCACGTTATTCAACTACTATTAATAGGGGTATTCTAGTAAATGACATTAGCTTTTTTATTAAAACCAACACATCCAATCATTTTCTTAAAAACCGCGCATTGCTCAAATAGGACATTTATTATGAGACGGAGGGAGTAATAATTTTCATATATGATTAAAGTTTTTCTCTTAAAAATCACACAAGTGTCTTATTTTAACTATTTATAACTCCTAAAAAATATACAAATCAATTATTAATAACATTTATAATTATTAATAAAAGAATGAAAGTATTAATTTTTTACATTTACAATTACTAAATGTTTACAAATCAATTAAAAATGTTGAGAAGGCACTGCTCTCTAATCAATTAAAAGTGGTCTTATATGTTTACTAATCAATTAAAAAGGGTTTTATGTTTATTAATCAATTAAAACTATCAATTATTAAAAATATTTACAAATCAATTTGGAAGGTACTACTCTCTTCTTTTTACACTTCCTGCTGCTTCTCTCTTCTCACGTGTGGACACCCTTTCCTCTTCAACAATACACTTCAATAATATAGAGAAAACGTTTCCAAAAGAGCATCTAAAATCAATACAAACAGCATCCAAAATCAATACAAATAGCATCCAAAGTACAATTTCATCAATCATTTTCCACAAAGAAAAAAAGCATAAGCACCTGGTAATCGTGGCCGGGAAACGTTTGTTGAGATCTGAATCTCGTCGCCGATGAGAAGGCTGGTCCAAAGCGGATTTACGGCGGCGATGGCGTTGGAATGGAGAGCCGTCGCAGCAGAAGTGTTGTGCGATTTCGTTGACCGTTTCGGAATCAAGTTTTGAAGGTGTTACGGTTGTTGTTGTTGTTGTGTGGATGAGATTCGAAAGGTGCAGACGCGAGGAGAGGAGAGGAGACAGATAGGTTTCGTAAGTGATGTTGTGGTTGTTGTGCGGATTAGATTAATTGCCCTTTTTAATTTTTTTTACTCCACCTCAAAAAATATTTTTGGGCCACAGCCTGGGCAATGGCCCACCCTAGCCAGGCCCTAGCTTCGCCCATGGGTCCATGGATACTTCCAATTTGTTCCCATTAATTGTTTGATTTGTTTTATTCATGACACATATGAGGAAATTTTTAGTTAATAGAGAAAGTATTGAAAATGTTAATATTGTGCAATCAAAAGTCGAATTACAATCACTGCTTACTAATGTGATTAATGAGTTTAATCCAAATGAGATTGTGCGTGATCCAGGTCTTAGAAAACAAATTAATGAGTATGCTCCGGATAGTCAAGACCAAGTGAATTTGCAGTACTTAAATTTTTGCCCAGGCTGTATAACTTTTCTGGCTTCGCCACTGCTAGTGATGATGCCCTTGTGCAAGCTACGGGACATGCTTCTAATTCACCTGTTGCTAGATCGGTTATTATTTCACATGGTGCAGGTTATATCTTAGTTAATGATACTACTACAATTTCACAAAATTGTGTTGCAGAGCCTGGTCCGAATTATAATGTTGCGAAAAAAAGAATCTAAAAGATTGTTGTGGCAAAAAATGTGAATGCTACTTTTTCTGCATGGATTTCTAAATCCTTTTCTAGTATTGATGATTATACTTTCATTGATGTTTCTCAAGCAGAAGGTAATTATGACATAGTGACAAAAACTCAGCCATCTTTTGAAAATGCCATAGTTCAGCGAAGTAATGAAGACTTCCCAAGAAATTCATGGGCCAATCTAGATGATATGAATGAGGAAGAGAAATATGATGTTGAAGAGCTGGATTCAGAGACCGATTTCCTCAATTTTCAGCTTGCCATGACAAAGTCCCAAAAGAAGAAATTGAGACAAAAAATCAAATCTAGAAGTTGATATGAAACCAGATCAAGGACATGTAACACCAGGCCTTCTCAATGAAGTGCTTGTTCTTGAATGCCATGGTTTTGGCGCGCCAACACCCCCATAAAATTGGTGCTTAAAAACTTTATTAAATCTCATAATCCTTTGGTATTCTTGTAGAACCTTGGATGAGCTTTAATAATTTTTCTTTTAATTTCTTTATGTCCTTTGGTATGAAGTTGTTTGCAGTTAACTCTAGGAACGATATGCTGCCCAACCTTTGGTGCCTATGTACTCTTTCTCAAATTCCTCAAATTCTATCTTTCTCCGACCAATTTGTTTCCTTCTCTATAATGCAAGAGATCCTTAGTAGGAAGTATATTAATAAAAATTCTCCATCCAAAAGCTATAATCTTGAAAGGTACTGACATTTTCCAAACAAGACACATCCCACCTATTAGGACGACCAAAAGGAAGACGTAAAAGAGCATATTGAGAATAAAACAAAGACACTGTAAAACCCTTCTCAGAATCAAGGGACCAAGCCATCGAATCGTTTTCACGAAGCACCTCCCCTCCCCCCCAAAAAAATCTCCAATCGAACCCGCAAAGACAAAAAAGAGGCAAGATATCCAGCTCTTCCACCATGGCCGCGGGTATACCCACGTCACCCATTTCCACAAACCATCACTCCACCCCCATTCTCGCCACCGGGTAAGCCTCCTTAAAGATTAAATCCTCTAACCAATTAGCTTCCCAAAAAGGAGTGTTATGACCATTACCTATTTTTATTAGAACAAGAATTGTTCTGATAAATATTCTGTGTTTTGATGATAACATTATATATGAATTTTGTATAAGATAATGTGGTACTCTAATCCTTTGCATTTTCCATTTCAGGAAATACATAAAGAGTATACACAAATCAGCGCTCAGAAGCAACTGACTCAGAAGGTTCTGGATGGCTTCATCAGAACATGCTCTGGCAAGACATCAGAAGATGGTCAAGCAGAATCAGAACATGAACTGAAAGCATCAGAAAAATGAAGTCAGAAGCAGAAGCTCTAAAGTTCTGAATGGTATCACGCTTAAGCTCTTCAAAGTCAGAAGAGAAGAAGATGCTCTGCACCAAAGCTGTTGACTTTGATATTCAAACTTTGTTACATACAAAATCCGAGTCCAGAAGAAAGTACAAGATGAAAGGCTGAAACGTCTAATCTCTGACTGACAAAAGGAACGTTAGAAGCTACAAAAGGCAAAGTCAGTAAAAGCAGGAAAAGCAAGGCTTGAGGTAGTTGACAAAAGTGTGAAATATTAAATGCAGCACTGTACTATTCACGTAAAGCATTAAATGCTCCCAACGGTCATTTCCTCTCATCGCCTATAAATAGAAGTTCTGATCAGAAGCAAAGAAGAGAACACTTGTGCAAAATACTGAAACGCTGTCAAAATCAAAGCTCATGAACTTCATCTTCAACCTCACAAACTCTTGTAATATTTAGTGAGTGTTAAGCTTAGAACTTAAGAGAAATATCACTGTTGTGATTACAACTTTATTAGAAGCATTTAAACTCTTGTAAACTTTATTTTTTACATTGATTGTAAAAGGTTCCTAGAGTGATCAAGTTATGATCTGTAGACTCTAGAAGAATTCCCTAGAGTGATCAAGTTGTGATCAGTATACTCTAGAAGACTTAGAAGGTTTCTAAGTGGATAACCATTGTAATCAGTTGGATTAGTGGATTAAATCATCAGTTGAGGTAAATCACTCTAAGGGGGTGGACTGGAGTAGTTTCGTTAACAACGAACCAGGATAAAAATAATTGTGTTCATTGTTTTTATCTTCCAATTTTTGAAGTCACACTTATTCAATCCCCCCCTTTCAAAGTGTTTTTCTATCCTTCAATTTTAAAACTACAATTAAAAACAATAGGATCCTTAGAAGAAAGTTGCCAAACCTTTAAAATATCTCTCCATCAAGAAGAAGAAAGCTTGTAAGAATCTCCTCCACAAAAGACTAGAGTAGATAAGTCACCATAACGAGCCTTTAAAATATCATACCACAACTATTTATGACCTTGAAGAATTCTCCATCTCCACTTAATTAGGTGGGCAAGATTAAACTCCACGATATTTTTTATATAAAAACCCCTTCAAATAAGGTAAAGTCACAATATTCCAACTAACCCAATGAATCTTCCGCTTATCCTCCACCCCCATAAGAAATTACTTTGAATTCTAGTAAATTCTTTGACAACTTTCGCCGACATCTTGTAAAAAGACATAGTAAATATGATGAGAGAACTCAAAATAGATTTCAAGAGAGTAATTCTACCTCCAAGGTTGAGAAAATGATTCTTCCACCCCGATAACCGATTCTTCATCTTGTTCAAAAAAGGTTGCTAAGTCGAAACCTTCCTTGGGTTGAAACTTATGGGAATACCAAGAAAGGTGAAATTACTTTCTTCCATCTTGCAAGATAGAAAGAAAGCGGCGGCTTCCAAGAAATTACTCGACATATTGATTCCAATCAACTTACTTTTATGAAAATTAATGTCAAGGCCCGAAACAAGTTCGAAAGCCCTCAACACCGTCTTGATCGCCCTCAAATGCTTCCAAGTCCCTTATCCTACCAACAAAGTATCATCCGTGAATTGGAGGATATCAATAAAACAACTCCTTCTAAAGGCGAAATTACAAAACTCTCCAATTTCGATGGATTTCCTTACCAACCCTACTAGACCCTCCGCTACTAAAACAAAAAAAAAAAGGAGATAATGGGTCACCTTGTCATAATCCTCTCTTCACCACAAACTCCTTTGTTGGGCACCCATTTGTAAGTTCAAGAATGCGCCTAAGAGGGGGTGAATTAGGACTTTGAAAATTGAAATTTGACGGGGAATTTTAATACATTTTAGGTTTGGAAAATGGGCTAATATCTAAAATATGTTTCAGAAATGTTTAGAATTAACTCATATGGATTGAACCAAGATTTGTTAACTCATTTGGATATGTGAACATATCTATGAGATACCAACTGTAGATTGTTCATTTTAATGTCCATCTTTTAAATCTTTCTTGCTGATGTTTTATATAATTGAATTAGAGAATTGAATGTACGGTTTATTATAAGTACATATCAATACTTAAAAGTTGGTGTATATTATTAGCCTATGTTAGGTTGGTGTATATTATTAGTCTGTGTTTGTGACTATGTGAATGTTGTCCAATTTAAAAATGACTTCAAACTTTATAAATAATGATTTGATAGACGTGTAATGTGAATTCAGACGAGACTTGTGCGATAGCACGGATCGCACGAGTATCTTACTAGTTACTATTAATTAATTAATTAATAGAGAACTGATATATAATCAATAAAAATTTCATATAAAAAAGGACTCATCCTAAACCCCTGTATTAAAATGACAACGTGACATCAATGGTTATTCAATCGGGCAATAAAATGACTTTTTCAAAGAGTCAATTTGATGACTTCAAATAATATTACAGCTCTGCTATATTTACACTGATTTGGTATACCGTATGGTAATTACACCGTATGTATCAATTGGTTTTGTGCTGCACATATTTCAAAGTAAGCTATAATATTATTAAAAAAATGATGAATATATATATATATATATATATATATATATATATATATATATATATATATATATATTAGAAAGTACGGTGTATACGTATCATTTAGTGTAAGAATAGTTTTTATCATAATATTTGGTCCTTCCTTCTTCGGTATATTAGAATCATAACTTTGTTTAAGAGTCTGAAAAGTACTAGTTTCTAATCCTATGGCTTCCACCCTTGTTCTGTTACTGTTACTTTTACTGTTCTTCTTCATGCTATTCGCATTAGAAGCCACACACACTAAAATTAAAAAACATGACTTCACTAGAATTGGGTTGGGATCTTTACTCTCTCCTAAAGGCAAAAATAGTTCATGGTCATCAAGTTCTGGCCATTTTGCTTTCGGGTTTTACCCACAAGGCAGTGGCTTTGCTGTTGTGATATGGTTAGTTAGTCCTTCTGCAAACACAACCATTGTTGTGTGGACTGCTCGCCGTGATGATCCACCATTCTCCTCTAAATCTATGTTGAATTTCACAGAGCAAGGCCTGCTTGTTCAAAATGGAAAGGGAGACTCACCTTACATTATATCACCATATTTATATTTATATGGCCTTATATGATTATGAAATTGATGAATAAATTTATTATTTGAAGTTTGTTGTTTCTTTGATTGCGACTGCTTCTTAGAAGTCTAAGATGATTGAGATAATTGTGTACATAGCCTCTTAGAAGATTGAGATGTTGATCAACATACTGTAGCAACCTGCCTAAAAATTATAACTTAGAGAGTCGCCACCTATTCTGAAGGGCGAATAGGAAACCCTACGCAGTATAGAGATCAGGGTAAGATACTATATTCAGGTCGAGGGAAGGTGTTAGGCACCCTCAACCCTTTCCTAAAGGCTAACATTCAAAGATAAAGGTTTATGGCTAAAAAATAAAGAAAGATGACAGACAGTAAATAGAGTTAAAAGGCTAATTATATTGAACATGATTAGAGTTTGGAAGAGGGGGACTCGCCTTGTTGCCAAGTGCCTACGTATCTCCTTAGGGAGAATCAGAGTCAACGTAGTTCGGGCGACGGGTTGTACGCCCTTAAGGTTTGAAATTTGATTTGAAGGTTTGAAGGCTTCGAATAGCCTATCGTAGATAAAAATCTGTATTTGGAGTTTGACATTTGAAAAATGTTTTGAAGTTGTTTTCGATGTTTGGGCGTACAACCCTGGTTTGATTTAGCACTATTAACCGCGACGATCAATAGATTCGATCGCCATAGTTAGCAGATTAGAAATTGTATCGTTACCAATTTTAATCAATTAACTTGATTATTACTAATAACGAATTATAGTATTTTTTAACAATTTAATAATTAGTTTGCATCCTTACCCCTCGCAACCGATTAATTCGATTAAAAAGAATAAGGAATTTGAAATGAGGAAATTGAATAGTTAATCATCGCAACCAATGAAGATGGTTGAAACCATTTAACTAAATAGAGATTAATTGTGTTTTAATTAAATAAACATTTTAATTAAAATTATTATTGCCCATAGCGATTAATCGATTTAATCGGAACGAATCAATAAGTTAGAAATTTAACTTTTATAATATATATTAACTTATTTATAAAAATAAATTATTATACAAATAAATATTAAATGTAATTAACTAAAATATTTAAATTAATTAAAATAAAGAAGTTAATTAGTTTTTTGATTCAGTGTGGTTGCAATTGGAGTATATGGTATAGGGACTGAGCCCTGGGTGCGTTAGATCTGAGTGGGTTTGAGAATTAAAGGGTCAGATTTGAGGGTTCATGGTAGTCTGGCGCTAGGCAAGAGCATGGGATCATTGATTGTTTTCTTCGTGAAAAATAATGTTGGAGGGAGGGACTCGAACTCACGTCCCCCCACTCACAAGCGCACTCACTTACCATCCCAACCAAACAACACTGTTGAAACTAAAACGCGCTCGAATCAATACATACGCAACTTAAATGGGTGACTGGGCACGCGCGCTAAAATTCAAATGGAGCAATCGCATCATGACGCGTCATCGTCTTCCCCACTAGCCCTGTAAAAATTCTGCAGATTAGCTACGAATCTGCTAGAGATTCTTCGTAGCAAAAACATACTAGGATAATAGCGATTTGCCCATACCAATCAATAAACGTTTCGCACCTTATCAAAATGACTCGTCTAGACCACACGAATTCAACTATATAATTAGTTTAACCTGATTTTAACTCTATCCAAAAACCCCAAATTTGCCTCAAGAACCCTAGTCCTATCAACAATGGCAATCAGTACCAAATGCGCCCAAAAATCCAATTAAATGCCCAGGAATGATCACAGCAATCATACAAACCACAATATACAATTGAAACTACATGAAACCGCGTGAATTACTCCAATCGAGCCAAGTTTCAGAACTACTTACCTCGGTTAAATGGAGATTGATCTGGGGTTGTTGTTGCAGTGTACCAATCCAAACACGTTCAGAGACCTTCCAGGAAGCGTTTGCACCTTTTAATTCTCGTTAGAACTTCTTAATTCTCCAGAACCAAGTTTGAATTTCTTAGTGAATTTTCGGTTCTTGCAAGTATGCCTCCTTCTGAATTTTCGACCCCTAATCCCATGCCTTATGTTTTGTACTTATAGGGGATCAAATTAGGTCAACAAAACCATCCCAAAGTCCTTTGAATCAAAACTTGCCAAACTTGAGAAGATTGATTTTATTTTTAAATGGAAACTTTCTATTTTGGCCTTATTTCAATCTTCTCCTTCCAATCATCTAGTGCACGAAAATTAGGGCAATATTTGACATTTATATGATTGAAATTTCTTGGAAAATAAAATTAAATCAAATCTCACATATTTTCTTCAATTATCTTTGTTTAAATAACATTTTAAATGAATAAAAATTCACTAAAAATATTATAAATGCCAAATAATTGTGAGATTAGTTTTAGGAATTCATGGTGGCCTCATAAGCAAGTTTGGATCGTAAATGAATAGGCCCATTTGTGAGAAATCCAATTTAGACCTCCTTTATTTCACATTTGGCCTCCAAAAATCACCCAACTTTGATCAATCATACCTCACTCAATTTTTGAGCTATGGAGGAGTTCTAATACTTTTTTGGAAACCTCAAGAGTTCCTCTATAAGCCACTTTGGAACATATTTTTCATTTGGAGCTTTTATCTTGATCATATCCTCTTTGACAAAAAACTGCTTTTGGAGGATGCCAGAAAAGGACTTGTAATCTTTTGCACTGTATCTCTCGAATGAATCATTTCTAGCCCTGGCTTGTGAGAGACAAATTTGTAGATAATCCAATTTCCTTCAACATAGGCTTTGAGTGGGGAATTTTTTATGTTCCATGTGAAAGTTATGCCCAGTCAAAGTTGGGTTGACTTTCTCCTAAGAAACCCTAATTTGAACCTTTGTGTATTTGTTCATCTCTGAGTTTCTATTAATGGAATCATGATCAATCTTTGATCAAATGATGATTGTACTTCACATACTAGATGTTGACCAAAATTGGGAGGCTTTGACTATGCTCTGATGATGGTTGACTTTTTAGGTCAAACCAGTTGACTATGGATCTTCTAGACTTTGGAGTGAGTAGTCTTTGGGACTGAACCTTGAGCTTTGCATCATTGTGAATGGAATATGGGAGGGCAAATTTTGGGGTATGACAGCTGCCCCTGTTCAATCTTCTTGAACCTGAAGAGGTGGAAGAGGATTGGACACTAAAATGCCCTGAAATTTGCTTGCATAGGAAAGGAGATTTGTGGGAGATGGGCTTATAGATGCCATCCACTCGCCTGGTAAGGTACTTGTCTAAAGCGTATGCTCTTCAGTCCTGGATTATTTGATTGTATCTGAAGAGATATAAAGTAATGTCTTATAGAAGACTACCTGAAGAGGTTCCTGAATAGGATGTATTGAAGGTTGACGCGGAGAAGCTTAGGCTTTGAACAATGCTTAGGAAGAATGCCTTGGAGAAGACTAACTGAGGAGTTCTATAAAAGAACTAGGTGTATCTTAGAAAAGATTGGATAAATATTTTAAGAAAGCTACCTAGAAAGGCATGGTGTGTCTTTAACAAGACTGTCCTAGCTAGGCTGAGATGTGTCTTAAACAAGATTCACTTGGAGAGGTTTTTAGACGGAGATGGGATGTCTTAAACAAGATTATCCTAAAGAGGTTGAGACATGTCTTAAACAAGACTACCTAGAAAGGCTCCTAAAAGATATGAAGTATCTTGAACAAGATTACCTAGAGAGGTTTCTAAAAAGATATGAGATATCTTAAACAAGATTTCCTAGAGAGGATATGAGATTTCTCAAACAAGATTACCTGGAAAGGTTCCTATAAAGGATAAGATACGTTTTAAACAAAACTAACTAGAAAGGTTCCTATAAAAGGAATGATGAGTTTTAAACAAAACTGTCTAAAAAGATTCCTATAAAGGGAACGATATGTTTTAAACAAAACTATCTAAAAAGATTCCTATAAAGGATATGAAACGTTTTAAACAAAACTATCTAAAAAGATTCATATAAAGGATATGAAACGTTTTAAACAAAACTCACCTAAACAGATTCCTATAAAGGACATGAAACGTTTTAAACAAAACTGTCCAAAAAGATTCCTATAAAGGATATGAAACGTTTTAAACAAAACTCTCTAAAAAGATTCCTATAAAGGATATGAAACGTTTTAAACAAAACTATCTAAAAAGATTCCTATAAAGGATATGAAACGTTTTAAACAAAACTCTCTAAAAAGATTCCTATAAAGGATATGAAACGTTTTAAACAAAACTATCTAAAAAGATTCCTATAAAGGATATGAAACGTTTTAAACAAAACTCTCTAAAAAGATTCCTATAAAGGATATGAAACGTTTTAAACAAAACTATCTAAAAAGATTCCTATAAAGGATATGAAACGTTTTAAACAAAACTCTCTAAAAAGATTCCTATAAAGGATATGAAACGTTTTAAACAAAACTATCTAAAAAGATTCCTATAAAGGATATGAAACGTTTTAAACAAAACCATCTAAAAAGATTCCTATAAAGGATGCGAGTGTTTTAAACGGAATTACCTAGAAAGGTTTGGGATATGTCTTAAACAAGACTGCTTGGGAAGGTTAGGATAGTTATCTTGGACAAGACTACCTGGAAAGGTAAGAAACTGTTTGATTGCTTCTGGATTGCCTTTGAAGAAAGACTTGGAATGAAGTATTGGAATTGTATCTGTTAAGATTGAATCGTTGATACGATCATGTTTGCGTGGTAATTTGATGATAACATCTTTTTGAAGTGAAGTGACCTGAAAAGGTAGCGTTAGTTTTATGCAATGTCATGATGCATGTGTCATGTAATGAGATTCTCAATAAGAATTATGCATGTATGCCTATCCCACACTGCGGGATGTGAATGGTACAGGCGTGAGAATATCAAATATGCAACAATGCTTTTTGTATGATGCCAATGTGACTTCCCGAATATTGGAAATTTTGAGAGACGTGCCCCTTAATCTGAAGGAGGGACCTTTCGAGGGAACTCGAATTTCACCATGTCTTGCCTGATATGCGTTGCCCCAGGGTTTGAATTCTTGAAAGATATGCCCCCCAGTCAATAGGATTCTGGATTGTATGCCCCCGTTCCAGGAAAACCCTCTGAACGTGGTTTTCCCATCTAAGGGTCTTTATCAGGAATGATCGTCTTTGATTAGGCCAGTTTAGGGGTCTCCTTGATGCTAAGTGTTGGTTTGAATATGAAGCAGATGCTTTTCAGAATGAGTCATGCGTTTCGGTAGCGCCTGACGGATAGTGATTTGCTGAGTACTCATGAATGAGATGATGTCTGCTATAAGATTACCTGAAGAGGTCCTTGGAAAGAATGAGAAATTGTCTTAAACAAGACTGCGCTTTAAACAAAGCTCAAAGGGATATGTTTGTGAGGAGTGTCAAAAATATTCCTATAGAGGACAAGGACTGTTTTTGTGGTGTTTTAAACAAAACTTAGGAAAAGACATCTTGGAGAAGATTACCCCTAGAAAGGACGGTGAATTGTCTTAGAAAAGACTTTGTACTTTAAACAAAGTTTGACAAGGTTTTTTTTTTTTTGGAAGCGTAAGAGAAGTTTGAATATGTCTTAAAAGACTAACTGAAAAAGTCAAGAGATGTCTTACAAAAGACTACCTAGAAAAGGCTCTTAGTGAGGAATGTGTCTTAGAGAAGACTATTTGCAAGGGTTTGAAAATAGAAAGGATAAGGAGTCTGGTCTTTAAAAGACTATCTGAAAGAGTTTGAAAATAGAAGGGATAGGAAAATGTGTCTTAAAAGACTATTTGAAAAATGTTCCTAGAAAGGGTAAGAAGTGTTTGAACGTGTCTTAAAGAAGACTATATGGACAGATTGAGAAGTATCCTATAAAGGTTCCTGGAAAGGATGTGAGACTGGCATTGACACCATCTGATACTGAGTGACCTTTGCAACGTGCCCCCAGGTAATGGACTTGCCCTATTGGCTATTCAGCGTCCTTGAGAGACTCCAATGGATCTTGATTAGATTGCCCCATGAAAATGGGATAACGATGGGTTACGCCCTGTGTACACATTAGCCATCCCAGTCATGCGTAAGAGATGTTTCTTTTTTTGACAAGCTTTTAAAAGCTACTTCATCAGTCGGTAGGATTTTTAGACATTAACCATGCCCCATGCAACTTCTCCCTGATGTTAACATTTAAATCTATATAGACAAGTGTACTTTGTAATGAAATTCATAAGATGCGAATGCATATGTCTGTCTTGAAAGTTTAAAAACATTTTTGGGTAAAACAAAGTTTTTTTTTTTTGTAAGAAAGTGATATCAACTCAAGAGTTATAGTAGACCTTAAGGAGTCGGGATACCTTTGGTAACGATATGCTTTCGAACTAACCATGCTTCAGTTAGGACTTTTAAGGGTTGTAACGTGGCCTGGTTCACGGTTTAAAGAAACAAAAGATAGAGGCTCAAAGTTCATTTGTACCCATCCCCATCTTCGTGATGTTCTCCAGTCCTATGCTCAGTTTAACTATGCATTTAGTCTCCAAAAGAATTTGGGAATTATGACATTGACATCTGTGATGGTTCCAAAACCGAAGTTTACTTTGCAAAGGCAGTCATCCTCCTTTCTTTTCTTTTGTGAGGGTATGTAATGACCTCTTTTCGAATTTGTTATCCCTAACTTTTTCCTGAACTGTTCGTTTTAAAAATACAGTCAGCGGGATGCCCCAATTTTGCCTAAGTCTCCTTAATAGGTTTTGACTTAGCAGGCCCTTGCATTGCTTTCTTTTCTTTGCGGATATTGACTGCCGGACTTAATGATGACGGGGAACCATCGGTGATTATGTTCAAAGAAACAACTTGGAATAATTAAGTTAACTGAACAACTACCCTACCCCAGGTTATGTATTAAAGGTTTTATTTTATATGAAGGAAAACTCCTACTTCTTTAGGCTCAAAGGGGTTGACGAGGGATTAACATCCTTATATCTCCATTATTTAGGAATTGAACAAATGCCTGTACATCGTCAACACGGTCTGTTCGAAAGCGTAGTGTATGAAATTGTGGTATCGTTTTCGTCATTCTCCCTCAAAAGGTGTATGACTTTAATCGAGAGTTGAATATCACAAATGAGAAAACCGAGTAAAAACACAGTTTTAAATATAGTGAGAACACTAGGAATGAATCAAGACAAACGTAAGCAATGCATTAATGATTATTGTAAAGTACACAACATATGTCGTAAGACTAATGTTTAAACAAATGGAAAGAA
Organism: Vicia villosa; assembly: GCF_029867415.1. Classification (NCBI taxonomy): domain Eukaryota; kingdom Viridiplantae; phylum Streptophyta; class Magnoliopsida; order Fabales; family Fabaceae; genus Vicia; species Vicia villosa. Next base: position 34,103,919 of record NC_081180.1, on the reverse strand, counting down.
ATTGCGAATGAAAACAAAACTAATGATCTGAGAAATCCTCCTTCTAGCCACCTATGGCTTTAGACTTGCTAGGATCTTCGAACTCAATGAGCCCTTCTTCAATCAAATCTTGTATCTTGTGTTTCAACGGCCCACAATCCTCTGTATCATGACCAGGACTATCTGAATGATAAGCGCACCTAGCATGATGCTTGTACCCGGGAGCGGGGTTAGTCGGAGCTGAATATGGAGGCAGCAGAGTTATCAAGTTCTGACTGAGCAGATGTTGCAAAGCTTGAGACAGTGGCATGTACAACGGGGTGAATGATCGTTTCGGCTTGGACCTCCAGGTGCGTTGGCCACCCTGGTGCTTTTGCTGATCCCTTTGTTGTAATACTGGTGTCTGATTAACCAGGATCGCTCCAACAGTGTTGGGTTCCCTTTTTCCGTCATATGACTTTTTTGTGTGATAGGAACCTGAGGGTGCCCCTTGTATCTTCCCATTTTTTATCCCATCTTCAATTCTTTCGCCAATGACTACCATGTCCGAGAACCCCGAAGATGTGCATCCGACCATCTTGTCGTAGTATGGTCCTTGCAAAGTGCTCATAAATATGTCCACCAGTTCTTTGTCCTTTAGGGGAGGTTGGACTCGAGAAGCCATTTCTCTCCACCTTTGGGCATACTCCTTGAATGATTCATCCTTCTTATGTAACATGTTTTGTAATTGCATCCGATCGGGTGCCATGTCCAGGTTGTACTTGTAATGCTTTAAGAAGGTGTTGGCCAGATCATTCCAGCTTCGGACAGAAGACTTCTCTAGTTGCATGTACCAGTCAATAGACGCTCCGCTCAAACTTTCTTGAAAGAAGTGTATCATCAGTTTTTGATCGTGAGCATAAGCAGCCATTTTTCGCACATACATGCGCAAGTGATTCCTCGGACATGTGAGTCCTTTGTATTTCTCGAAGTCGGGAATCTTGAATTTGCGAGGGATAGTCAAGTCTGAGACCAAACTCATTTCGAAGGCATCCACATCAAAGACATCGTATCCTTCTATCACTTTTAGTCTCTCCTCCAGTGCCTTGATTTGTTCACTACCCTTGGAGTCTTCCCTAGAGTTAGGAATAGACTGTTGTGTTTGAGGTACTTGGTCTGAGTTGTCCACCTCTTGCACTCCGTATTGTAGATCCAGGTAATCATCGTCCTTAGGGACATTGCTAGCAGGAATGCGCACTGTGCGGGTTGTCCCTTTCGTTTGTGGAGTGGGGACAAATCCTTCTTGGGAGGTCTCTCCTTTCTCTTGGAACTGAATAGTTCTCCTGACAGATCGGGCCTGAGATTTGTCCTTAGCGGGGCCAAAGCCTGAAACAAACCCTAGCAGCGGGTTTTCGTCATTAGGGATCTCATCCTGAACCAGGGCATCCCCAGACTGAACCTCTTTTGCTTTGTCTTGTTTGTCTAGGAGGGCCTTCATGAATTCTAGCATCTGAGCCATACCTCCTTTAACCTCTTCCACGCTAACCTTTAGTTGATCCACTTCCTCACGAAGGGCGGCTTGATTCTGTTCCAACTGATCCATTGATTTCTTCTGCTGAAATCTTGTTTGATAGTATGGTCGGGATGTTAGGTTATCCTTCCCAATGGTTCCTTGGTCTGGAGATAGAAGAGGAATCTTCTCTTAATGTCATGAAAATGATGTGTATGCCATGCATGATGCGTATGATATCCTTTTTTCTTTTTTTTTCTTTTTTTTTGAATAAAAATACGACGCAAGAATGCACATGATGTATGATGAATGAAAAAAGAAATAACAAAAATAATGATCAACACAATATATGCATATAGCACAAATCACATAAGTTCATAGGTTCGACGTAGCGGCTCTTGGGAGCCAACCTTTTAATAGGGGGTGTTCTAGAAGGTCTCATGGGGTCGTTCGTAACCTCCGAGACTTTTTGTCTCTTTGGATTTTAGAACAACTCATTTTATCCATGAGGTTCGAATTTTTGGGGTAGGTTCTCGGAGAGATCAGCCAAGTATCCAGTCCTGCCCTCAACAAAGTCAAGCCTCGTTTTGGACATTTCCGAATACTCAACCCACTCCGAGTGGAGTTATCAATGAGACTCGTAGGAGATTCATACTCCCCTATTGATCTCAAAGTTAACCCCCACACTTAGGGTTTTAACACAACATAATGCCAGCAGTGCATATAAAAATACAACAATTAGGCAATTAAATATAAATATATTAACATAAACAATTAAATATAAACATATTATAAACAATTAAATATTTTTTAGACAAAAAACAAAAAAAAAATAATTGCAAACCCTAAAAAAAGGCGAATTAGCCAAACCCTAAAAAGTTGTCAAACCTAAACCCTGCCAAAACCTAAAACCTATAGGAGCATAGTATTCACCATTTAAGCCATCCCCAGCAGAGTCGCCAGCTGTAGCAACCTGCCTAAAAATTATATATTTAGAGTCGCCACCTATTCTGAAGGGCGAATAGGAAACCCTACGCAGTATAGAGATCAGGGTAAGATACTATATTCAGGTCGAGGGAAGGTGTTAGGCACCCTCAACCCTTTCCTATTGGCTTTCAATCTAAGGTAAAGGTTTATAGCAAAATTACAGAGGTTAATAGCTAAGGAAATGAGAAGGGAAAAATTGAGATTTTTGGGAAGGGGACTCGCCTTGTTGCCAAGTGCCTACGTATCTCCTCAGGGAGAATCAGAGTCAACGTAGTTCGGGGAAGGGTTGTACGCCTTAGTTGAAATGAATGTATTTGAATTTGTTTTGAAATGCGAAGTTCGAAGGTATTTTGAATTACCTTATCGTAGTTGTGAACATCGCAGTGATTGAAATTTGTAGTGTCGTGGTTTAGTGTATTTTGAGTGTTTTTGAAGTGTCTTAGGATATGGGCGTACAACCCTGATTTTAATTTGTTACCATTAGTTGCAATAATCAATAGGTTTGATTACCATGGCTAACGGATTAAAGGGAGGATTGCTAACCACTATAATCGATAGATTGATTATCGCGAATAACAAATGCGCGTGTTTTAATTAATTAATTTGATCGTTACCCTTCATAATCAATAGATTTGATTACAAATAATAACGAATTTGATAAAGGGAAAATGCTAATCATCGTAACCAATAGATTCGGTTAAAACCATTTAGCAAAATAAATATTATTTTAATTTATATTAATTAAATAGTTAGATAATTGATTATTAATCATCGCGATCGATTAATTCAATCAAAACGACTAATAAATTAACCATAATACTAAATTATAATTTAATCCAATTTTTAAATCAAAATTATTAAATAAAACATTTATTAGAGTTTTTACATATTATTTAATAATCACCTACTCAATGAAAATAAATAAGTGATTAAATCTAATTAAGTAGAACAAAGGAGTATGAGATACAAATGGGGGGTGTTAGATCTATATGTAGAAACAAATCCCAAAACCAAATTACACCCACCCAAATTTACTAAATAATAATTATATTAATTAATTAAAAAAATAATAATGTTAGTAACCCATGTTTGAAAAAAGTCAAGCCAATTTTTAACCAAAATAATGTAAGAAGCGTGTCATCATGGTTTCCTATTTATTCAATTAAAAAAGAATTTTAAAAAAATAAAATAAAAATAAAACCTTTTAATGAAACCATGTATTGCTTCTATATCCACCTTATTCTCTCTCTCCAAACAACACACTATCTGCAACCTGAAACAAGTAGAAAACAGGAAAAGAAAACTAAAAAAAAAATCACGACTCTTACCATTGTTTTCCGTCTTTTGTTTTTCAGAAGGAAAAAAAACCTTGTTCTTTCCTCTTCTATTTTCGGAAGCGCCCCCCTATAGTGGTTGGAGGTTGTGGTCGATCGGAGCCTCTTTCTCTTCTTCTATTTTTGACTCGGAGTTATCGTAGCCGATATTGCAAATCGGTTGAATTGTGGCCTCCGATTTGAGAGCGGAGCTTATGGACGGAGGCAGGTCTCCGCGGCGGAAGCTTGGTGGTTGGGCGGCGTGAGGTGCTGTTTGTCGTTGTTGATGGGGTCGGCTGACACGGTGCTGGCGGAGATCTCACGGATTGCTGCGATGAAGTTGCTCTGTGCGGTTCTTCGTGAGCGGTCAGTGATCTAGTGGTGGCTATGTATCTCCATAATTATGATTGTTCCACTGTCGCTGCAACAAAAAAACAACACCAAAAGAAGATCTAGAAATTGCAATGAATAGTGCAATTGTTCTAATCCTTTTTCTTTTGCTATGCAAGATAAGTATATGAATAAAATTTAATGATGGAGGCTATGGGTTTTATGTTAGTTGAAAATTGAATGGTTTTATGTTTGTATGGATGAATACAAAGGTGTGAGGCCACGGTAGCTCTTGGTGGTGAGGATTAATATTGTAATAGTTTAAAGTTAGGATGAAGGTTTTACAGGTAAAAAAAATGTGATGTTTGTACGTGGAGGAATTGTTAGTTTGGTGAGAAAATTAGGATTAGAATGAAATTGATGGTGGTTTTGAAAATTGCACGATGAAATTTAGGATTTGTGGTGCCCGTCCGTGAGACAGTTTTGGAGGAATAAGGGTTAGAAATTGTTGGTGGAAAAAAGTGGCCTCCTTCAAATATGTATAAAATAGTCCTATTTATATTAGTGCATTAGGTTAAATTAAAAATAGAAAAAATAAATTAACATTAAGACTATTAACCTAACCAAATTATTTGTTTTGATTTTATCTAAAAATAAAGAGAATCAAATCAAATAAGTTTTAATGCTAATGGACTTGGACCAAAAGTTAAGGAAAAACTATTATTATTATATTTTTTTTGATTTTTTTGTGACTATAAAAGCATAAAAATGGAGAAAAGTGAAAAATAAATATTTTTTTTAAATGCTTAATTAAATAATACGAAAATTAAAAATTAAATGATTAAAAAAATATTTTTTATGATTTTTAAATATAAAAATAAAAATAAAATTACAACTAGAATTAAAAAACAAATTAAGGGAGAAAAGTTAGAAGTGAGACTTGAACCTGAGACCCTGTACTTGCAAACCTTACATTCTTACCAAATGTGCCACGTCATCTAATCGAAATAAATGACATTTCTGATTATATGAAGGCAAATTTTGGGGTATGACACATACTCATGGTATGAAGGGTCCATATAAACATCATAGCTCACTAGTTTCTCTCATTTCTTGTACGTGTTGTCTATAACCAACACAATAGATAAAATATTCAACAATTTGATTGAATCTGAGTGGGCCCAAAAAATGTCTCTCACAAAATCTGAGTCATCTCTTCTTCTACTCCAATAAACATAATCTGTATCCTTTATCATCTTGATCAAATGTTGCATCTCTATTCTAGGACCCTTTATCCCTTTTTGTAACCTACTCTTATGTTTATATATTTGTGTGTTCCTAGTGACATTCTCTGGATCTCGATCTTGCAAGGACAATAATATGTGTTTGGGTGAAATATGACACTTTGTCATATCTACAAAATGATGCTCATTTTCTCTTAATCGATCAACAAACGAATGACTTTCTAATATAGATGGCCAACTGTGGTTATGAAGTTAATATTTTACACCAATCTTCCATCCAAAACCATCTTTTGATGGCGTTGACTTGATTTTGACTGGGCAGCCTCATTTTTTAGTGGCACTTTGTGTTTCACTATCTGCTTCCTTCTATTTTCCACATTTATCACAACCAAATATTACTTTGTTGCTTCTTTCTCTTGCCTGTTTTGGATTTGAATGAGTAAAGATAACAATTTTTTTGGAAAGAATAAGAAATTATATATATCTCCAAAAAACAGTTATATACAACGCGACCCCTAGGGTCCAGCCAAAGACACTAGAAAACTAGGAACAAAAACTATCACCCATACCCACAATCAAAGTATAAAAGGTGCAATCTTTTCTCTATACTTCGGGTTCCTCCACATTCTATGTATAATACTATCGACTATCTCACTATACACTTTGTTGTATCTATGCATACTACTGGCCTCCTTCTTGAAGACCTTCTCATTTCTATATCGCCAGCAGCCATACACTGTTTCAGAGAACGCAGTCTTCAACAATATCGTACGCCAGCTCTTATTTTTACAATAATGGATCATCCACTCCAACTCTTGTTCCCAGCCTTGAGGTTCATGGTCAATACGAATCTGTCATACCCCAAAATTTGCCCATCTTATTCCTCCTGACAAACTCAAATCAAGGTATAAAGCTCCAAGACACACTCTCCTAAATAAGGCTCAGAGAACTAGGGTTTTGTTGTTCCAAAAGAAAATCACTGAACCAAAGGCCCCAAGGTATCCCACATAGTCTATGATACCCCACACCACCTCCATGACAAGTTTTAGGTCTCAACTCAAAGGATTGATCTTTCAACTGTTCAGAAAGTCAACAGTCGACTGGGTTGACCTAAAAGTCAAACTATGGACAAACCACAGTCAAAACTTCTGATTTTTGGTCAACATCCTCATTATGGAGTATCATTCATCATTTGATCAAGGATTGATCATGATTCATCAAGAAAAGCTCCAGAATCATCAAGAACCTGAGTTTCTAAATTAGGGTTTTTAAGGAGAAAGTCAACTGAACTTTGACCAGCCATAACTTTCACATGGAACATCAGAAATTTCCCATCCAAAGCTCATTTTGAAGGAAATTGAATTCTCTACAATTTTGTCTCTCACAAGCCAAGTCTAAAAATTCTGCATTTGAGAGGTATGGTCAAAGAGATTATAGGTCCTCCAAAAGGTCAACAAAAAGTTCTTTTTTCTCAGAGCTCATAACTTGAACATGGTAAAATCAATTAAGATGAAACCAAAAGTAGCTTTTAGAGGATTCTTTAAGCTTTTTAAAAAGTCCTAGAACATCTTCATATGACAAAAATTGAGGGAGTTATGGCTTGCACAAGTTGGTCGATTTTCAAGAAATGCACAAAACCCTAATTGAGTAATTTCACATTTTTTGACTAATGGGCCTAAGTTTTGGACTTCAAACATACTTATGACCCAAATAAGGACCTATAAAACCATTCTCATATTTTTGGCATTTTTATTTTTATTTATTTGAATTTTATTCATTTAAATACAAAATAAATTGAATAAAATACCAAAAAAAAGTGAATTAAATCATGGGGCTTTATTTTGGATCATATAAAAGCCCAAGAAACACCAAAATAATTATTGAATTTCGTTGGGGAGGAGTTTGGGTTTTATTTTTATTTTCTTTTTGATTTTTATTCAAATTAAATCAAAGAAAAATAAAATAAAATCAAGTTGGTATATGATTTGATTTTTTTTAAACCATAAAGTCATTCTTGGGGTTCAAGTAAATCAAATATTTTGATTTAAATAAAATTGAATCAATTATAGAAAGATTTCATGGTGATTTTCCAATCAAATTTTCTTCAAATTTTCTCACAAATCTTGTGATTCAAAACTATATTTCCAAACCTAATCTATCCCATATAAATAGTCAAACACATTCAGCATGGAAAGAGGAGAAACCCTAACTTCAAGATGTAACGCCCGGAAATTCGATTATTCGCTTAATCTAGACGTTCATAATGTTTAGTGAAGTTTTCGTATTTTGAGACGATTTAGTCGGTATTAATTTGGGATAGCGGATTGATATTTAATCAAGAGTTTTGATATTTTCAGTATTATAAATATTATTGGAATAATATTTGAAGTTTTGGGAATTTTCCGAGTAATTAAGATTAGACCGGAAATATGATATTTTGGTCGAATTTGGATTGTCAGTGTTATTTTAAGAAACGTACTTGAATTTATTAAGTTAAAAGTCGGATTTTAGTCGGACGGTCGAAGAATAATATTAAGAATAATATTATTTACAAGTCAGAATTTATTATATTGTTGGAATATTAATTAAAGGTGATATAATTGATTAATTGGAGTTATTTATTTTATTGGGCCTAAATTGATTTGTGGAAAATAATAAAGAAGAGTTGTTATATGTTAAGCTCAATTGGAATATTAAATAGGGTTTTAGAGATTGGGAAGAGAAGTGTTCTCATTTGGGAGAAAACAAGAATAGAAGAGAAAGAGACAACTTTTGGAGGAGAATAACAAGCTTAGAGATTTCATCCATGGTGTCAAATTGAAGATGCAATTGGAGACCCATTGAGTTGCTTCAATTGATAAGGTAAGGGTGAGGTTCTCTTCCTATAATGGGACTTATGAAATCTTATAGGTTGGGAATTAGGGGTTTAGGTTATTGCATTGTTGTGTTAGATTGTGTTGGAAATTATGAGTCTGTTTCGAATAATATGAATTTGAAGTGTTCCTTCTGATAATTAAATGTTGTTGTTATGTGAGTGGCAAGATTTGGTAAAAATTTCGAAATGCTATTGTCAATTAACATTGCTATTGATACTATGAAGAGAATAAAAACAATTGACGGAGCCACTGTACCCATGACATGTGGGGAAGTTAGAAGGGGTGCATTCGGCAACCTTGTATTTCCTTTTTCTTCTTTTCCATTTCAATATGTGTGCTACCTGCAGTTTTGGTGTGATGTTGTCTTTGTTTTTATAATTTATATACATATATGCTGATGGTATCTAATTGGAAATGAAATAGAGATTTTGATTTGCTTTACTGTTTTCATGATTTATATACATATATGCTAATGGTATTTACTTGGAAATGAAATAGAGATTTTGAAATGGATAATAATTAGAAACAATAGTAATTATAGAACTAATAAACATTTCCGTTTGATCGAAATAACCGAATTAAACGGTATAATTAGTTGACCGGAATTTGATGAAAATTGACGTGGTAGTTATGCTTAATTAGTACATTAACGTGTGATCAGTGGTTTTTACACATATATTTATCGTTTATTTTAGTTATCTTTGATTAATATTATTAAGAGTTTTATAGCATTCTTCTTTATTTTATGCGTTGGTTGTGTGTTTTAGTGTTTTCAGACTCAGAGGAATAAAATAGGACAAATCAGGACGAAAAAAATGCAAAATTCGGAGTTTCGGAAAAGTTTTTAGCATGCTTCAGCAGGTGCAACACGGCCACCCGTGTCAGGCAACACGGGCCGTGTCAGCCAATACGCTGATTGATCAGTTTTCACTAAATAGTTCATAACTTGAGCTACGGGAATCGGATCGACGCGTTCTAATATTCGTTGGAAAGCTAAGAGAAAGAGCTACATTTCTATGATGATTTCAAAAGCTGATAAAGAAGTTAGAAGCCTCGAAAAATTCATGAGAGTTGTGTTATTTTGCCAAATAGCTGACCTGTAAGGGTGTTTTAGGTATTTCCGACCGACTTAAATGACTGTCAGCTATTTAACCAAGTTTTGAAGAAGAATTAGGGGACTTTTTTGGCCAAGAGAAGACACGGTTGAAGATTGGAGAAAACAAGGGTTTTGGGAGAGAAGAAGGTTTTCATGAACGGAAGCGATTGAAGATCAACTTTCATCTCAATTCTTGTAATGTCTCTATTTTATATTTTGTTTTCTTTGAACAATATGAGTAACTAAATCCTAATGCTAGGGGGTGTCCCTGATTTGATTCTGTAATGATTTTGAATTCCTGAGTTCATCAATAGATTGTTTTCTTTTTTAATTTAATTGTACAAGGTTTTTATGCTTTCTTTGTCAGACCAACAAGATTGATTTACGGTTAACAACCAGCTGGACAGCGGTTGTTAAGGTTTTTGTACGATTAGACTATAGTAGATATCACCTAGGACTAGGGATACCCTATAGTTACCGGTTAACTCTTGATAACATAAAGGCTTGATTTCATCATAATTCTCTAAGGACTTAGGATTTAGGATGAATGTTCAAAGGTTTTCCCACTAAGGACTTAGGGGAAAATAATCTAAAGGGCGGTAATTAAAGGTTATGAACTTGTTGAAGAGATCTAAATCCAAGGTTATTACAGGAACAATCACACACTATACCCCTAGCATAATACTCATATTTGTCAAAAAGCCAATTTACTTTTCTGCTTATTTTAATTATTATTTAGTCACAATTTGCAAACATAACCCCAACATTAGTTTTTGTTTAATTGAACTACAATTTGAACTCGATATTACTACGCAGTCCTTGAGATCGACATTCGGGGAATTTCCCTATTATTACTACAGAGGCAAAATAGTACACTTGCTATTTTACCGATCAAGTTTTTGGCGCCGTTGCCGGGGACTGCTAAAATATAGAGTTTTGATTTTAGTTCAATTGAAATTTTGTTGCTCGTCAACTAAAAATTTGTTTTTGTTTTTGTTTATTTGAATTTGATTTTATTATAAAAAAAAAGAAAAAAAATTCTGATTATTTTTGCTTCATGAATTCTTCTATACTTTGCTACTAACAAATTGTCTGAGTTTTGTAGCTATGTATTATTTTGATACATTGCCACCTGTATCTCCTGCATGTTGGTCGCCTGATTCAGGAGTCACCTTGGAAGAGGCGACTAAAATTTTTAAAGCATATAAGAGAGAGGTAAGAATCCTTATGAATGAATGTAAGGAAGCTAACTTTTATCTAGATAGATTTATTTGGAGAAAGTTAGAGTTGGAAGAAGAGTATGTGGAACTAGAAGAAAAATGCATAACATCAGATGAAGAGGATGCAGTAAGAATAGAAGAATTTGAGGTAAAAAAGAAATATGGGGAAGAAGAAATAAGGAAACTTGAAGATGATCGAGTTTTGGATAAAACCACAAATTTAACAATTTGTGAAGATGTGGACATCCAACAAGAAAATTTTCAACAAAAGAGTATCCCCAAAAACTATTTTTACAACAAGGCAGATGAAGGACAAGAAATTGACAAAGTACTGGAAGACATTTATGCCTTGTTCAATAAAATCAAGCTAAAGAGGATTTGGCAGCAACATCATCAATACTTTAAGTTCATGGGATTGCTACCATACAAAAGAAATAAAAAAGATGATGTGTTCCTTGTGTCATACATGCCACCCTAACAAGAGGAATGGACCGTCGAGCCATGCGACGTTAAACGAAGCGCTTAGTGGGAGGCAACCCATGCTTTTAATAACTTAGTTTTCTTTTTGTGTTTGTTTTTTTTTTTCAGGAAATAAAAAGGGGGCCTTTCTGGTGAAAGCTAAAAAGGTGCAGTTAGAGTTGCACTACCCTCTGTGAGTCACCCCTCTCAGGCTTGTTCTTAAACATTGGGGCCAATGTTTAGTTCAAGTTTGGGGGAGGATTTACTCTTGCATTTTTCTTTTTATGTTGTTGTTATGATGTGTAAAACTATACATCGAGTTCTTCCTAAATTTGACCGAAATTTTTAATTTTTGAAGAGTTTTGATCTTACAGAGCGATCGGGAATAGTATATAGAGATGAAGGGAGGATTGTTTGAGGACAGGAAGTTCGGAATAATGTGACATGAAGAGGTTTGTTTAAACACCTTTGGTTCCCTAAAAGAAATACGAGTCTAACGTGTAGATTTGCACCATAGTACTTGTCTCCTGAGAAGTACTCCTCGAGTAGTTTATTGATACAGTCTGGCATAATTCAGATTCACGTGCATGATGACTGGTTGAGAAAAAAAAGATATAAAATTGGCACCAAATGATGGAAAGGCGGTAAAAGGCAATCGGCTCGCTAAGTTGGATGACCCTCACCCGGTCATTCAGCCTAAAGGAGATTGATCCCCAAACATCGTCCAAAAGGACAATATATAACTGCAAAGTTTGAAAATTTCATCGGTTATTAAAAGTAGCAAATGCTGCTAGTTTGGTGCCAAAAGAAGAAAATAAAATTCCTTGATTCGTCTCATGCAGGTGATGATTATTCTAAGAAATGCAGTGCCTTAATATGATTGTCTGAATGAAAAAGGAGGAAAATCGGAAAGAGACTTAAGTGCAAAGCATAGTTGGAGAGGTATTCGAAAAGGGAGCTTGAGGTTTAATGTTGTAACAGAAACTTGTCGCGTCATGTGAATGTCGAACCAACTGTCTCTTGAGTAATACCAACGGATATCTCACGTATGAACACCGGTGTGCTTGAAGGTCATTAACTTTTATAATTGTCGCTTGAGGTCAAGCAATGGTTTAAGTTTGGGGGAGTTTGATCAGTGGTTTTTACACATATATTTATCGTTTATTTTAGTTATCTTTGATTAATATTATTAAGAGTTTTATAGCATTCTTCTTTATTTTATGCGTTGGTTGTGTGTTTTAGTGTTTTCAGACTCAGAGGAATAAAATAGGACAAATCAGGACGAAAAAAATGCAAAATTCGGAGTTTCGGAAAAGTTTTTAGCATGCTTCAACAGGTGCAACACGGCCACCCGTGTCAGGCAACACGGGCCGTGTCAGCCAATACGCTGATTGATCAGTTTTCACTAAATAGTTCATAACTTGAGCTACGGGAATCGGATCGACGCGTTCTAATATTCATTGGAAAGCTAAGAGAAAGAGCTGCATTTCTATAATGATTTCAAAAGCTGATAAAGAAGTTAGAAGCCTCGAAAAATTCATGAGAGTTGTGTTATTTTGCCAAATAGCTGACCTGTAAGGGTGTTTTAGGTATTTCCGACCGACTTAAATGACTGTCAGCTATTTAACCAAGTTTTGAAGAAGAATTAGGGGACTTTTTTGGCCAAGAGAAGACACGGTTGAAGATTGGAGAAAACAAGGGTTTTGGGAGAGAAGAAGGTTTTCATGAACGGAAGCGATTGAAGATCAACTTTCATCTCAATTCTTGTAATGTCTCTATTTTATATTTTGTTTTCTTTGAACAATATGAGTAACTAAATCCTAATGCTAGGGGGTGTCCCTGATTTGATTCTGTAATGATTTTGAATTCCTGAGTTCATCAATAGATTGTTTTCTTTTTTAATTTAATTGTACAAGGTTTTTATGCTTTCTTTGTCGGACCAACAAGATTGATTTACGGTTAACAACCAGCTGGACAGCGGTTGTTAAGGTTTTTGTACGATTAGACTATAGTAGATATCACCTAGGACTAGGGATACCCTATAGTTACCGGTTAACTCTTGATAACATAAAGGCTTGATTTCATCATAATTCTCTAAGGACTTAGGATTTAGGATGAATGTTCAAAGGTTTTCCCACTAAGGACTTAGGGGAAAATAATCTAAAGGGCGGTAATTAAAGGTTATGAACTTGTTGAAGAGATCTAAATCCAAGGTTATTACAGGAACAATCACACACTATACCCCTAGCATAATACTCATATTTGTCAAAAAGCCAATTTACTTTTCTGCTTATTTTAATTATTATTTAGTCACAATTTGCAAACATAACCCCAACATTAGTTTTTGTTTAATTGAACTACAATTTGAACTCGATATTACTACGCAGTCCTTGAGATCGACATTCGGGGAATTTCCCTATTATTACTACAGAGGCAAAATAGTACACTTGCTATTTTACCGATCAACGTGGTAGTATTATTCTGTCGAAATTGTGATATTAATCGGTCGATTTAATTAATAGTTGAATTAATTTTTTAATAAGCCTATTTAATTAGAATAAACTTGAACTTAGATTAACTATTCGGTTTATCGGTAAATTACGATATCTTGAGAATTTAACCGAATGAATCGAATAACCGGTAAAGAATAGAATTGTATCCGAATTAACCGGTTGAGTTGTGTTTTTGGTGACTTGGAAGTGTAACCCGAAAATTCGTAAAGTCGTGAATATTAAGGATTTAACCGGAACTCAGATAATTGGTAGTGACGTAGGATATATATAATTAGTTAGAGAATATTAGGCGAATGATTTTGCTTAGTTGATAGTGTGTTAGTGAGTTGATTAAACGACTAATATATAGAGAATTACGAGACTAATGTGAATTGACTCAATGTGTTGATTTGTTGTGATATACTGAAACATGATGATGTTGTGATGATTTTGTTAATGTTTGAAATTATATGTTTGTCGTGATGTGTCGGAACATGACGATGTTTGTGATTATTGGTAATACGTGATGTTGTATATATATTCGTGACGATAATTTTATGACTAAGTGATGGTGAAATATTAGGGTGACGTGAATTACCTTGTATAATGGTAATTGATTGTGATATAGGTTTATGCCTCGTGACGATATGTGATTGTGATGAGTATGCCGTGTTGTCTTATTTGTCGAGTCACATTTCATTATGCATACTCTGTGACGGCCTGGATTGGCAAATTAGTGACGAAGGCTTATGCCTTGTGCCTCAGATTTGGGCAATTGGTGACGGGGGCTGAAGCTCCGATTGGTACCACATGCATATACATGAGTCATGTCCCATGTGTCATATGTGATTCATAGTTGTGACGTTTTATATCGTGATTGTATTTCGTGACTTGTTAAATAATGGATGGATGTGAAAATGTGAATAGATGATTTTGTGAATAGTATGATGATATCAATATTTGTGAATGCGATTAAGTGAATATGACTGATGTGACTTATATGTGATGTTTTGTGACTAGATGTATGACCTATGTGCGGTGATGTTTTGGGGACTATAATTGTGTGACTTATATGTGATGTATCGTGAATTGGCTTGCAAAGTAAATGAATGAGATATATTTATAATTGATGTGAATATGACGTGTTGTGACTTGTAGTAAGATGAAAAGTGTGTGAGATTTGTGAGTTAGTGAAGGTATGAGGAGTATGGCAATATTAATACTTGCGATGTGATAACTATATATGCCTGAATCCTAATATACAATTTATCATGCGCTCACTTATATGATTTGATATCTCACCCTTTTCTCTTGTTCGCCGTTGCCTTTATATTGGTAACGTGCAGGTGTTCGAGTATGAAGATTTAGTTGTCGTTAATCGAGTCGGTTGTCGCTCTGATACATAGCACTCGGGGGGACGATTTATAAAATTTATGGTGTTGTTGTTTATTGTGATTATCCTGGTTTATTGGGATGATATGTTAAGGGAAGTTGCTTTATTAATATGATGTTGTTCATGTGATTAAAATGTTACTTGATTATAAAATTAAGAATCATGACTCCGTTGTTTTATTAATAAAAGAAGTTATTCTGTTTTAGAAAGTGCTATGTATCCGCTAAATGCGATGAAGTGATTTATTGTTGAAGTGAATATGTGACGCCTCATTTGTGAGTCGAGAAATTTTTAAATACTCTGATATTTTCCGCATTATAATTGTCGGGTAGAAATGGGGTGTTACACAAGAGGCAACCAAAACTCACGAAAAAGTTCTCCAATTAGGGCAAGGATAAAACTCGTTTTCAACAGAACTCAGGCCCTCCCATTTATTCCATTTAATCTCTACAGGATCATAAGGTAGCCCCAGGTAATATTTATGCTATGATCACGTTCAAAAATCCCATGCCATGATCATCAATTACATACACATTCTTGAATTCTCGTATTACATGTTTTAATTCGTTTCAACGTAAACTAATCGTCTATGCAAGCTCCTGACATGATTCAGAATGCGTTTGAACCTTTATAATGGAGTTTTAACGCAAGGACATGAAGACACCATGTTTAGGGAATGGAAGGTAGATACGTTCGTTCTCGTAGTTACGAAGCTCTTTTGACAAAACGAATGTCGCCATCAAACTCAGGGCACGGTTTTACGTGGATCTGGGTCGTTCCTTGTTTCTGTTAATGTTGTTTTTGTAGGTTTTTAGATTCGAAGGATTATTCGCAGGAAAAGTCGCAGCTAAATCTATGGAAGAATCCGCTGGAAACCTTGGTGAAGAAGATGAACAATGGCGTTGAAGCATGGACCATCACGCGTGGCGTTTTCTCGCATTGTGGTTGGCCAGTCAACTGATAATTTCTCTCTCTCGCAGGCAGTGGGCCCAGCGCTGGTTTGGTCTTACTTTTCCATTCAATTACGTTTTTTTTTTATATATTTCATTGCAGCTATTATTATGACAACATAACATTGGTGGATGGTTGGCAAGAGAAGAGTGGTGCTAATCTTAGTGATCAGGGATCGAATCCCCCATACGCCACTATTTTTCCTCAAATTCTTATCATAATTCCTGCGCTCCTCATGCACAAGGGCACACCGTGCAGCCTCAGCGCCAAGCCGTTAGATCAGCTCCTAGATCAATCCAACGCTCCACGACCTGCTTCCCCACCATGGATCTTCAGAAGCATGGAGTACTCAATCAGAGCTAAGTATTTTTTTTAATTCTTTTTATTTTTTTTATTATATAATTCCTTTGTTTTTCCATTCTTTTTATTTATTTATTTTATTATCATTAGTTTACTTGTTTTTAATCAAGATTTATCACGTAAAATTATATAATTCCCTTTTTATTGAAACACCCAATTTTTTTCAATCTTATCAATAATTGTTTTTTTTTTTTAAAAAAATATAAGATTATTATTGTATTTGTTAACCTCGATTTATTTATAAACCCTAGAATCCTCAGTAAGGTTTTATCCATGAACACGTTTTAAGCCTTATAAACCTTTTGGGTCACAATAAGTTTTCTTAGGTAAACCTTTTGGGTTCAGGATTAGGGTTTGTGAATTTTTAGGGTTTATAATCAATTAGGGTTAGATCAGTTAATGCACTAACTCATTTTTCTTCCTTGTACCCAATTTTTCAGGATTAATCAAGATTCTCCGATTACGCACCCTACCAATCAAAAGCTAAGTTTCTAATTCCTTTTGTTTAAATACCCTTTTATTTTTTATCGTTATTTTTGCCTTTTAATAGGTTTACCTCAATAGTAATTGAATCTGTAATACACTAACCTCTATTATTTTCATCTTAACTTTCAGGGTCAATCGAAGGTTTGAGAGGGATCAAAGCATTCAATGTTTAAAACTAATTATTGATCCTTCTTATTTTTTCCGTTTGTTAAGTTCCCCCATCCCCGCAGCTGTTTATTGTAATAGCGTAGGAACTTTAATTTCTGCCTTTAATTTCTGCTCATTTTAAACTGCATGGTTAGTAAATTAGGGAGTGCAAGATCATCAATCAAACGTTAGATAACTAACAATACAAGATAAATATCTAAATTAACCACCTGATTGTGCCACACACGCACCTTTAGGGTAATCCCTCTAGTTGCCTTGTTGCCTTATTATTGTTGCCTTGTTGCCTTAATGTTGTTGCCTAAAAATAGTCAAGTCCCTCGATTCCGAGGATACCTAAAACAATGTTGCCTTCAAAGTTATTGAAACTCCCTCGAGGTTGCCTTATAAATAATTGTCTTAATTGCTAAGGTATCCTCGCATGATGCCTTAAATGACTATTATATCCTTCCCTTAGACTACCTGCCCTCTTTATGGCAAGGGACTGTCTTATGGCGAATGATAACTCGATGACCCTTCCACATCCAATTGAAAGACTTCCTGCCCTCTTATGGTATGGATAGACCCTTTCGCCCGAAAGGCTAAAAGAACAAATTTATAAACTTAGGGTAAGTTTCTATTAATTGCTTGCTCTATTTCAAATTCAAATTCAAATTCAAACTCTTTTTCCACTAATTTTCAAATACCTTTCAAAAGACTACGCTTATTTACAAGCTAAAGTTCTTCTTCAAAGTTTTTACTTTTCACACCTCATTTTCAAACATTTCAAACAATACAAAAGCGAGCTAAGCAATTAAGAGCCCATGGATAATCATGGATGCAAAGGGTGCCTTACACCTTCCCTTTGTATAACTTACCCCCCGAACTCAAAATCTTTCAAAAGGTCTTTCCTGTTCTTTTAGCCTTTCCAATTGGATAAAATAAAAGTCGGTGGCGACTCTTGCTATCCGCACATTTTCTTTAAAAGTCAGTTCACCGTATTACAGAACTGGCGACTCTGCTGGGGATGCTTTCGAATAAAAGAGGGGTTACCTTAGAGCTAGGATCACTTTAAATTTGTTTGACTTGTTTGCTTTATCTTTAAAGGCTGTTTTGGGTATTCTGCTGTGTGAAAGATCCTACACCCGGATCTAGTGTACCTTAGGTATGTGGCATTAGACCAGGGAAGCTGTACGACATGTATCGTTATGGTTGAACTGGTGGCCACCATTAGTGCGACACTTTGGTTAGTCCTGATGGCCCTTGAATATGATCGAGGAGACATTTGGCTACCGCGTGGTGTCATAAGTACTAATTCGCCCTTAGAACCCTAGTTGAACTTGACACGGCCTATAGGAAGTAGCGAGATAGCTGGCTTTGGATTCCTGACTGAAGTCGGTTGATACTCGATGCTACACTCATTGAGATTGGACTCTAGGGATGCTTTTGGCTGGCCGATCGAGTGCCATGTTGAGACAATGCCCGCGAGAAAGATCAGGGATATGAGCACCATAAAACCCGGTTACTATTCTAGGACAGGTTGAACCAACTTAACTTCAGTGGGGAGGGTACTTACCTACGAACTTCACGCAAGCCTTTAAACCTAAGGACACTTGTGTGACTTGTCTGTGCTTGCTACTAACCCTTTGGTCTTCTTGCAGGTTTTTCTTGTGGGACTCACTTGTCCTTATTACCTTACGTTTTGTCTGATGCATTGCATTCGCATGACATCATAACATCATAAGCATAACATGATTTAACTAACCCTTTCAAGGATCTTAGGAATTTAGGGCGCACAATTTCAGGTGCTCTTATCAAGGACTGAACTCTTATCAAGGGGCAAGAGGATTTACTTTCCTCTTGCCACGTACCTTCCAATTCAGAGACGCTGTACCTATCAAGGGGCAAGAGGATTTATTTTCCTCTAGCCACGTACCTTCAAATTCAGAAGTTCCCGAATCAGAGGCTATGACCCACTGGATATGGTGAGCTTGATTCCCATAGAAGAACACCCAAAAATCAGAGTTCTTCAAACGAAGAAGCGACCAAATCATTTTTTAACGTTGCTAACTAAATTTCCAGAGATCCTTGAAAATATTGCATCTGCATTCATAACATCGCATCACAGGTTTCTACCGCAGGTTTCTCACCTCCTCGCTGTTTATTTCAGCATCATGAATGTCGAACAATCAGTCAAGGACCTTCAAGCTCAGAATGCCCTGTTTCAAGATCTGATCCTGAACTTATCCAAGGGGCAAGATGAACTGAAAGCACTCCTTACCAAGAAGAAGAAGAAGAAAGGCAAGAAGACTCTAGGGAAAAGACTTAGACCAATCCTGCAACTCAGGGATGCTGAAGCCTCTGAAGACAGTGACGAAGATGAGCAAGATGATGAAGCTAGTATCAAAACTGATGCAAAAAGTAATCATGATTCTGCCAAGCCCGCTGAAGAAGAAGAGGACCATTACCATGAGGATGAAAATCCAGACGACAAATACAAGCTGCTTGAAGAACGTATGAAAGCCATGGAGATCCAGAAGGTACCTGGGCTGGATTCTAAGGAACTAGGACTCGTCTCTGGAGTTGTCATCCCTCCGAAATTCAAGATTCCAACTTTTGCAAAATACGATGGAGTCTCTTGTCCTAAATTGCACTTGAGGTCTTATGTAAGGAAGATTCAACCTCATACCGCTGATAAGAAGCTATGGATCCACCTTTTCCAAGAGAGCTTATCTGGAACTCAACTCGAATGGTACTATCAACTGGAAAGTACCAACATTCGTACCTGGGAGGATTTGGTTGTTGCCTTCTACCAGCAATACCAATACAATGCTGACCTCGCACCAACTCGCATGTAACTACAAAGCATGTCTATGGGACCCGAGGAAAGTTTCAAGGAGTATGCTCAGAAATGGAGAGATCTAGATGGAAGAGTCAAACCCTCCTTAGCTGATAGAGAATTGGTCGATATATTTATGAGTACACTGACTGGTCCTTTCTATAGTCATTTGTTGGGAAGTTCATCATCTGGATTCACTGAACTCATACTGATTGGGGAACGTGTCGAGAATGGCATTCGAAGTGGTAAGATTCAAGTGGCCACATCCTTAGGTACTACAAAGAAGCATTTCAATGGGAGGTCAGATTCCAATGCTGTGTATGGGCAGAAAAGGATAAACCATGATCAATCTATTGGGACAGTTCTGAGCTCCACACCGGCGCCTCAACAAGGTCGTCAAAACAAACAAGATACGCCCAGACGTCAATTCACAAAGATCAATATGTCGCTAGCTCAAGCCTTACAACATCTGCTAAAGGCAAATTTGATCACCCTGAGGGATCCTCCTAAGAATCCTAACACCTCTGCTCCTAGTTACAAACCCAATGTGAGGTGCGGATATCATTCTAATAGTCCTGGACACGACACAGAGAATTGGTGGCCGTTGAAGAATAAGATCCAAGATATGATCGATGCTGGTGAAATTGAGTTCGACTCCCCTGCAACCCCTAATGTGATCACTTCTCCCATGCCTAATCACATCAAGATTTCTAATGCTGTGGATGGCTAGAAAGATGGACGTTTAGATCATTAGATGTACTTTCATTTGCAATTTCTTTCCTGTTTGTTTAAACATTCGACTTATGATAGACATTATCTGTTTTAATAATCATCATCAGTGCATTGCATATGCTTGTCTTGAATTAATTACCTCGCTATCACTCATTTTAATTTATGTCCTTACTTTGCATATGTTTTGTGATATTCAACTCCTGCTAAAGCTGTATGCCTTTTGAGGGAGGATGACGAAAATGATACCGCAACCTCATACAGTATGCTTTTGAACAGACTATGTTGACAATGTACATGCATTGTTTTAATTCCTAAACAGTGGAGATATAAGGATGTTAATCCCTCGTCAACCCCCTTTGAGCCTAAGAAGTAGAAGTTTCTTTCTCATACAAATTAAACCGTTAATCACAACCTGGGGCAGGGTAGTTACTCAGCTAACTCAATTGTACTTGCTGTTGTTTATACAAATAATGATGGGTCCCCGCAACCAGTAAGTCATGTAGTCAATATCCACCAAAAAGAAAAAAGATGTTAAGTCAAAACCTATGAAGGAGACTTAGCAAAAATCAAAACATCCCGCTGATTGTAACCTCAAAATAAACAATTCAGACAAAAGTTAGGGATAACAAAAATCAAAGAAAAAAGAGGTCACTACAAATCCTCTACCAAAGCAAAAAGAATTACAAAGAAGGATGATTGACTGTCCAAATAAACTTCTGGTGCTTCAACCACCATCAAATATCAATGTTAACACCTCAAGCTTTGTTAAAGATGAAACGCAAAATTAACTGAGCATAGGATCGAAGAACATCACGAAGATAGGGATGGGTATAAATAAATTTTGAGCCATTATCCTTTGTTTCTTAAACCGTGAACCAAGCCACGTTACAACCCTTGAAAGTCCTAACTGAAGCATGGTTAGTTCGAAAGCATACTGTCACAAAAAGGGTATCCTGACTCCTTAAGGTTTACCACAAATGCTAAGTTGATATTTCGTTTTTTACAAACATCATGTTTTTATAAACATCACGCTTTTACATCTCCAGTTTTAATGTTTTACAACAAACTCAAGACAGACGTATGCATTGCATCTCATGAATTCATTATTAAGCATATTCTGCTACATAGTTTCAAATGTTAGCATCAAAAAGAATTTGCACAGGGTACAACTAATGATTGAAAGTTATCCCGACAGACAAAACCACTTCATGAAGCAACGTCTCCTACGTACACAAGGGGCAGGACATGCTTTGTCTAATCAATCTGGGGCAATCAAGCCTAGATTATGAGAATCTCTCAAAGATGCCAAAACAATCAAGGGCATGCATCCAAGTAGACCTGAAGCTACTTCCCAATCAACATGGGACATTGTCCTGGGCCTATGATTACTAGGGGCATGTCACCCATAGTGCACATCTCATAAAGTCCTCGCGAGGCGAATCTCTCCAAAGTCCCTACTAGCAGGGGCAAATCTATGCAAGTCCAGTGTGACATCTTGATCAATGCTTGGTGGCGTGTCTTAATCAAAGTAAATCCAGAAATGGTAAACACTATAACACTGGGGGCAACTTTCAGGACGCCCATGTCTCCCCACAAAGCCGGTTTAACAGGATCATATCCCCACAGAGTAATCATTAAGAAGATATCTTCAAATGCTCCCCAACAGAGTTTACATCTTCAACACTACCGGTTCTCCAACACTTTGCTCTTCTCCAACATGGCTTATTAATATCTCTAATCCCCAGTCAGGGTACATCAAATTACTATTCATCCCCAAGCAGAAGTCAAAGATCCCCAGCTGAGCATCCTCAGGTATGAAGCGGGGGTTCCTACCAAAACGGAAGACTAGTGTTCTGTATTCTCCACAACAGTCAAGGATTTATTTTCCCCTCCAGACATTGCTACAATATACCATCATCACTAACATCGTTTTGCATTCATACATCATACGCCTCATGGCACATTCAAAACATGCATAGGCCTCATGACATATGCATAACACTCTCATCCATGTCGTTACGATACATGCATCACGATATTGCATAAAACTAATGTTTCTTTTTCAGTTTATTCCTACAAATCAAATGAATATTATCTTCTAGATATAGTGCCGAGATAATCAAGTCAACAATTTAATTTTGACACTCATTCAAGATAGAGATTTAATTCTGACACTTAATTTTGGATATCTTCCAAAGATAGTTCGGAGATAATCAAGACAAAGATTTAATTCTGATACTTAGTTCCGGGTATTCCCCTGAGATAGTTCAGAGATAACCAAGACGAAGATTTAATTCTGATACTTAGTTCCGGGTATTCCCCAGAGATAGTTCAGAGATAACCAAGACGAAGATTTAATTCTGATACTTAGTTCCGGGTATTCCCCAGAGATAGTTCAGAGATAATCAAGACGAAGATTTAATTCTGATACTTAGTTCGAGATATTCTCCAGAAATAGTTCAGAGATAATCAAAACCAGAGATTTAGTTCTGACACTTAATTTTGGATATCTTCCAAAGATAGTTCAGAGATAATCAAGACAGAGATTTAGTTCTGACACTTAATTTTGGATATCTTCCAAAGATAGTTCAGAGATAATCAAGACAGAGATTTAATTTTGACAATTATTTCTGGGTATTCTCCGAAGATAGTTCAGAGATAATCAAGACAATGATTTAGTTCTGATACTTAGTTTCGGGTATCTTCCATGAATAGTTCAAAGATAATCAAAACACTTAGATCTAATTCAGTTACTACGAACGGTGCTGACATGGTCAATCTCCAACAAATATAAAGGATTAATCTAACGCACGACTTATCTTTCAGCCTAACGCACAGTTTTCCAGACATATGCTGATGCAAACTAGACCCAGTCTAACATACGACTCAACCTAAGTCTATCTCTCAGAAACGGTCTGACGTACGACGTATTCTGACTCTCAAGTATATCAAGTTGGATGGCATCTTCAAGCCCATCTCAATCATACATCTTCTCCAAACACCTGGATGGCATCTTCAAGCCCATCTCCGACAAAAGTCCCTATTTCAGCTAGGGCAAATTTCTTGGTATTCTAGTGTTCAATCATCTTCCACCTTTAGATTCCGACTGGCATACAAACCACTCTACATCTTCAGGTTTAAGACAATTGAACAGGGGCAGCTGTCATACCCCAAAATTTGCCCATCTTATTCCTCCTGACAAACTCAAATCAAGGTACAAAGCTCCAAGACACACTCTCCTAAACAAGGCTCAGAGAACTAGGGTTTTGTTGTTCCGAAAGAAAATCACTGAACCAAAGGCCCCAAGGTATCCCACATGGTCTATGATACCCCACACCACCTCCATGACAAGTTTTAGGTCTCAACTCAAAGGATTGATCAGTCAACTGTTCAGAAAGTCAACAGTCGACTGGGTTGACCTAAAAGTCAAACTATGGACAAACCATAGTCAAAACTTCTGATTTTTGGTCAACATCCTCATTATGGAGTATCATTCATCATTTGATCAAGTATTGATCATGATTCATCAAGAAAAGCTCCAGAATCATCAAGAACCTGAGTTTCTAAATTAGGGTTTTTAAGGAGAAAGTCAACTGAACTTTGACCAGGCATAACTTTCACATGGAACATCAGAAATTTCCCATCCAAAGCTCATTTTGAAGGAAATTGAATTCTCTACAATTTTGTCTCTCACAAGCCAAGTCTAAAAATTCTGCATTTGAGAGATATGGTCAAAGAGATTATAGGTCCTCCAAAAGGTCAACAAAAAGTTCTTTTTTCTCAAAGCTCATAACTTGAACATGGTAAACTCAATTAAGATGAAACCAAAAGCAGCTTTTAGAGGATTCTTTAAGATTTCTAAAAAGTCCTAGAACATCTTCATATGACAAAAATTGAGGGATTTATGGCTTGCACAAGTTGGTCGATTTTCAAGAAATGCACAAAACCCTAATTGAGTAATTTCACATTTTTTGACTAATGGGCCTAAGTTTTGGACTTCAAACATACTCATGACCCAAATAAGGACCTATAAAACCATTCTCATATTTTTGGCATTTTTATTTTTATTTATTTGAATTTTATTCATTTAAATACAAAATAAATTGAATAAAATACCAAAAAAAGTGAATTAAATCATGGGGCTTTATTTTGGATCATATAAAAGCCCAAGAAACACCAAAATAATTATTGAATTTCGTTGGGGAGGAGTTTGGGTTTTATTTTTATTTTCTTTTTTATTTTTATTCAAATTAAATCAAAGAAAAATAAAATAAAATCAAGTTGGTATATGATTTGATTTTTTTTAAACCATAAAGTCATTCTTGGGGTTCAAGTAAATCAAATATTTTGATTTAAATAAAATTGAATCAATTATAGAAAGATTTCATGGTGATTTTCCAATCAAATTTTCTTCAAATTTTCTCTCACAAATCTTGTGATTCAAAACTATATTTCCAAACCTAATCTATCCCATATAAATAGTCAAACACATTCAGCATGGAAAGAGGAGAAACCCTAACTTCAAGAGGCAACCAAAACTCACGAAAAAGTTCTCCAATTAGGGCAAGGATAAAACTCGTTTTCAACAGAACTCAGGCCCTCCCATTTATTCCATTTAATCTCTACAGGATCATAAGGTAGCCCCAGGTAATATTTATGCTATGATCACGTTCAAAAATCCCATGCCATGATCATCAATTACATACACATTCTTGAATTCTCGTATTACATGTTTTAATTCGTTTCAACGTAAACTAATTGTTTATGCAAGCTCCTGACATGATTCAGAATGCGTTTGAACCTTTATAATGGAGTTTTAACGCAAGGACATGAAGACACCATGTTTAGGGCATGGAAGGTAGATACGTTCGTTCTCGTAGTTACGAAGCTCTTTTGACAAAACGAATGTCGCCATCAAACTCAGGGCACGGTTTTACGTGGATTTGGGTCGTTCCTTGTTTCTGTTAATGTTGTTTTTGTAGGTTTTTAGATTCGAAGGATTATTCGCAGGAAAAGTCGCAGCTAAATCTATGGAAGAATCCGCAGGAAACCTTGGTGAAGAAGATGAACAGTGGCGTTGAAGCATGGACCATCACGCGTGGTGTTTTCTCGCATTGTGGTTGGCCAGTCAACTGATAATTTCTCTCTCTCGCAGGCAGTGGGCCCAGCGCTGGTTTGGTCTTACTTTTCCATTCAATTACGTTTTTTTTTATATATTTCATTGCAGCTATTATTATGTCAACATAACATTGGTGGATGGTTGGCAAGAGAAGAGTGGTGGTAATCTTAGTGATCAGCGGTCGAATCCCCCCTACGCCACTATTTTTCCTCAAATTCTTATCATAATTCCTGCGCTCCTCATGCACAAGGGCACACCGTGCAGCCTCAGCGCATAGCCGTTAGATCAGCTCCCAGATCAATCCAACGCTCCACGACCTGCTTCCCCACCATGGATCTTCAGAAGCGTGGAGTACTCAATCAGAGCTAAGTATTTTTTTTAATTCTTTTTAATTTTTTTATTATATAATTCCTTTTTTTTTCCATTCTTTTTATTTATTTATTTTATTATCATTAGTTTACTTGTTTTTAATCAAGATTTATCACGTAAAATTATATAATTCCCTTTTTATCGAAACACCCGATTTTTTTCAATCTTATCAATAATTTTTTTTTTATAAAAAAAATATAAGATTATTATTGTATTTGTTAACCTCGATTTATTTATAAACCCTAGAATCCTCAGTTAGGTGTTATCCATGAACACGTTTTAAGCCTTATAGACCTTTTGGGTCACAATAAGTTTTCTTAGGTAAACCTTTTGGGTTCAGGATTAGGGTTTGTGAATTTTTAGGGTTTATAATCAATTAGGGTTAGATCAGTTAATGCACTAACTCAATTTTCTTCCTTGTACCCAATTTTTCAGGATTAATCAAGATTCTCCGATTACGCACCCTACCAATCAAAAGCTAAGTTTCTAATTCCTTTTGTTTAAATACCCTTTTATTTTTTATCGTTATTTTTGCCTTTTAATAGGTTTACCTCAATAGTAATTGAATATGTAATACACTAACCTCTATTATTTTCATCTTAACTTTCAGGGTCAATCGAAGGTTCGAGAGGGATCAAAGCATTCAATGTTTAAAACTAATTATTTTTTCCGTTTGTTAAGTTCCCCCATCCCCGCAGCTGTTTATTGTAATAGCGTAGGAACTTTAATTTCTGCCTTTAATTTCTGCTCATTTTAAACTGCGTGGTTAGTAAATTAGGGAGTGCAAGATCATCAATCAAACGTTAGATCACTAACAATACAAGATAAATATCTGAATTAACCACCTGATTGTGCCACACACACACCTTTAGGGTCACTAACAATACAAGATAAATATCTGAATTAACCGCCTGATTGTGCCACACACGCACCTTTAGGGTAATCCCTCTGGTTGCCTTGTTGCCTTATTATTGTTGCCTTGTTGCCTTAATGTTGTTGCCTAAAAATAGTCAAGTCCCTCGATTCCGAGGATACCTAAAGCAATGTTGCCTTCAAAGTTATTGAAACTCCCTCGAGGTTGCCTTATAAATAATTGTCCCAATTGCTAAGGTATCCTCGCATGATGCCTTAAATGACTATTATATCCTTCCCTTAGACTACCTGCCCTCTTTATGGCAAGGGACTGTCTTATGGCGAATGATAACTCGATGACCCTTCCACATCCAATTGAAAGACTTCCTGCCCTCTTATGGTATGGATAGACCCTTTCGCCCGAAAGGCTAAAAGAACAAATTTCTAAACTTAGGGTAAGTTTCTATTAATTGCTTGCTCTATTTCAAATTCAAATTCAAATTCAAACTCTTTTTCCACTAATTTTCAAATACCTTTCAAAAGACTACGCTTATTTACAAGCTAAAGTTCTTCTTCAAAGTTTTTACTTTTCACACCTCATTTTCAAACATTTCAAACAATACAAAAGCGAGCTAAGCAATTAAGAGCCCATGGATAATCATGGATGCAAAGGGTGCCTTACACCTTCCCTTTGTATAACTTACCCCCCGAACTCAAAATCTTTCAAAAGGTCTTTTCTGTTCTTTTAGCCTTTCCAATTGGATAAAATAAAAGTCGGTGGCGACTCTTGCTATCCGCACATTTTCTTTAAAAGTCAGTTCACCGTATTACAGAACTGGCGACTCTGCTGGGGATGCTTTCGAATAAAAGAGGAGTTACCTTAGAGCTAGGATCACTTTAAATTTGTTTGACTTGTTTGCTTTATCTTTAAAGGCTGTTTTGGGTATTCTGCTGTGTGAAAGATCCTACACCCGGATCTAGTGTACCTTAGGTATGTGGCATTAGACCAGGGAGGCTGTACGACATGTATCGTTATGGTTGAACTGGTGGCCACCATTAGTGCGACACTTTGGTTAGTCCTGATGGCCCTTGAATATGATCGAGGAGACATTTGGCTACCGCGTGGTGTCATAAGTACTAATTCGCCCTTAGAACCCTAGTTGAACTTGACTTTGGCCTATAGGAAGTAGCGAGATAGCTGGCTTTGGATTCCTGACTGAAGTCGGTTGATACTCGATGCTACACTCATTGAGATTGGACTCTAGGGATGCTTTTGGCTGGCCGATCGAGTGCCATGTTGAGACAATGCCCGCGAGAAAGATCAGGGATATGAGCACCATAAAACCCGGTTACTATTCTAGGACAGGTTGAACCAACTTAACTTCAGTGGGGAGGGTACTTACCTACGAACTTCACGCAAGCCTTTAAGCCTAAGGACACTTGTGTGACTTGTCTGTGCTTGCTACTAACCCTTTGGTCTTCTTGCAGGTTTTTCTTGTGGGACTCACTTGTCCTTATTACCTTACGTTTTGTCTGACGCATTGCATTCGCATGACATCATGACATCATAACATCATAAGCATAACATGATTTAACTAACCCTTTCAAGGATCTTAGGAATTTAGGGCGCACAACTTCATGTGCTTTTATCAAGGACTGAACTCTTATCAAGGGGCAAGAGGATTTACTTTCCTCTTGCCACGTACCTTCCAATTCAGAGACGTTGTACCTATCAAGGGGCAAGAGGATTTATTTTCCTCTAGCCATGTACCTTCAAATTCAGAAGTTCCCGAATCAGAGGCTATGACCCACTGGATATGGTGAGCTTGATTCCCATAGAAGAACACCCAAAAATCAGAGTTCTTCAAACGAAGAAGCGACCAAATCATTTTTTAACGTTGCTAACTAAATTTCCAGAGATCCTTGAAAATATTGCATCTGCATTCATAACATTGCATCACAAGTTTCTACCGCAGGTTTCTCACCTCCCCGCTGTTTATTTCAGCATCATGAATCTCAAACAATTAGTCAAGGACCTTCAAGCTCAGAATGCCCAGTTTCAAGATCTGATCCTGACCTTATCCAAGGGGCAAGATGAACTGAAAGCACTCCTTACCAAGAAGAAGAAGAAGAAAGGCAAGAAGACTCTAGGGAAAAGACTTAGACCAATCCTGCAACTCAGGGATGCTGAAGCCTCTGAAGACAGTGACGAAGATGAGCAAGATGATGAAGCTAGTATCAAAACTGATGCAAAAAGTAATCATGATTCTGTCAAGCCCGCTGAAGAAGAAGAGGACCATTACCATGAGGATGAAAATCCAGACGACAAATACAAGCTGCTTGAAGAACGTATGAAAGCCATGGAGATCCAGAAGGTACCTGGGCTGGATTTTAAGGAACTAGGACTCGTCTCTGGAGTTGTCATCCCTCCGAAATTCAAGATTCCAACTTTTGCAAAATACGATGGAGTCTCTTGTCCTAAATTGTACTTGAGGTCTTATGTAAGGAAGATTCAACCTCATACCGCTGATAAGAAGCTATGGATCCACTTTTTCCAAGAGAGCTTATCTGGAACTCAACTCGAATGGTACTACCAGCAATACCAATACAATGCTGACCTCGCACCAACTCGCATGCAACTACAAAGCATGTCTATGGGACCCGAGGAAAGTTTCAATGAGTATTTATAAAATAAAATGAAAATATTTATAAATGTATAGGTGGAAATAAATGTAAGAATATGAGGTAAAATTTTCAAAACCAAAATGTGTCGAGTTGGCCCATTTAACAAGAACTAGACGTACACCTGTGCGATGCACGTATATGTTATATTTATATTTTATTTAAATATTATTGACAATTATAATTATTTAAAATATACTGTGTCTCTAATTTAAAATTATAAGGGAGTTGTTTTTTTTATGTTTTATAACATTATTTAATTATTTAAAATAAAAACTATATAAAATGAATAAATAAATAAAATAAACCACTTATAAATAATGTCAAATTAATATTTAAAATAATAAATTTATAGAGTTCGGAAGTTGAAATAGAAAAAAATAAATCATAACTAAAAATAAAAAATTGGGTAAGAGAAAGTTTAAATTATAAATTTAGAGTTATTTATTTTTTAAATATTTATACGATAAGAAAAATTATAAGTCGGTCATTTATTAAACAATGAAAAATAAATAATTTATGTCATGTGTTAGCTGGTAATGAGTAACTAATGACATGATAGTAGGTATGTAATTGTGGCTACTAGTAGTTTGCCCGTGCGATGCACAGGTAAGTTTGTATAATTTGCTTTTAATAATTTGTTAAACAGATTTTTAATATAAAAAAATATTAATTGTAAGAAAATAAGTAAAACATAGATTGAAAAGGGAAAAGCGTGAGAGTAAGATGAAAATAATATTACCGAAGTTTTATTGTGATATAATATAATTTTTTTAATGAAATGAAATCAAAATATAAGAAAAAATGAAGATGAAGATATGACCTTAAAATAGTCTCAACCTAATATTCAAAAATTTATTTCTTATGCCAGCATGAAGAAATATATAGCAGAGGTGAGATAACGGTGGAATGTTAAAAAAAAATTACATGATTATTGATTAATTATATATAGTACATATTAGTCTGTGATAAATAATTACATTTTTTTAATAATAATGTAATCACTGAAAAAGAAAAACTAAATGGTAAAATGAATTATTGAAAAATAATAATAGAAAAAAACATTAGTTAACTTCAGGGACTAATCCTTTAATCCGATATTGTAGTAGATGATTAAATTTTCTCAAAAAATTTAACATTGATGTGTGGTTAGAATGAAATAAAAGAATGAGGTTATCCGAAGAATAGTGATAACTTTTAAAAAAATGAAGGAGTTTATCATGAGTTAGGGGAGATGAAAATATTACTCTAATTATTTATTTATTATTATAATGAATGCATTGAATGCCAATTATTTAGGCACAAAAAAAGACCATTTATGAAGCAGTGACCAATTCACCGTTACTAAAAAATAATAATACTCCTTTAAATAAAATATTGATGGCTTGGTATAACTTCTCATGAGATATAACTTTTCCAAAAATAACTACAATATGAAAGACATAGTAATATGATAGTTATTGCTATAATATTATTGTTAAATAGACCTAATAATATGAGTTTTGGATGATTAATAAGGTTCGTGGATTATATATGAATTAAAAAATTAAAAAATATTATATAAAAATTAAAAAATGTTTTTATTTTATATTATTAAAATATTAAAATAAAATGTCATATCAGTTAATCTATGGTTCTATTTTAAAATTATTATTTTTATAATATTTTTGCTACTTCAATTCTTAAATATATATTTTTTATTATCTTGTTAGATGAATGTTATATATTTTTCATATATTTCTAATAATTATTAATATAGTTTTAATTTATTAAATTATATATATATATATATATATATATATATATATATATATATAATTTAATCTTAATATTATTATTATTAAGTGAATATTATATTGAGTATCATATTTGTAATGAAATTATTTTTTTAAAAATAAATTTCGTACAAATGAATGTAATAATAACAATAATAATATCTTAAAAATAAGAATATATTAGGATTAAAAATATATGTATTTATGTAAAAAAAAATGTCATAGACTTCCAGAGCAACCATGATATCATGTACTCCTGATTTAGGTGAAAAAATAGTTATATTTATGTTATTCAATACAAAAATGTGAAAGAAAAGTAGAATAACAAACTAATAAAAATAATCATTAAAAAGAAGAGTTTTCAATTATTCAAATATATGGCTATAGACATGTACTAACTTGAATGAATATTAGACTTCCCATATAACGATAATGTAATACAATTTTATTATCATGTTCTTCTGATTTACATGGATAAAAGTCATATTCACCTCGACTAATAAAATATAATAAAAATAGTTAGCATATGAGACTAACAAAAGTTATATCAATATAAACGAAATTTTAAATATTTGAAATAAAATAACTCGAGTTTCTATTATGCCACAAAACAAATAGCAAGACACATATGTAAATTGAAATAAAAATAATTTTACAAAATAGGAAGAGCACTACCAATGATTTGTCTGCAAAATACAATAATAACTCAATATGATATATATATATATATATATATATATATATATATATATATATATATATAATGAATAAATATTTAAAAAATATATATAATCTATAAAAAGAATAAAATGAATAAATATTTAATATACATGAATTTTTTTATAATAAAGTTAAAAAATATATATTTTTTATATTACTAAAGAGTTAAAATAAAATGTTTATAAACTTTAAACTATCATATCATTTTATCTTTAATTCCATTTATAAATAATTATTTTTATAATATTTTATCTACTTCACTTCTGTAACATATAGTCTTGAGTTTGAGAAAAATATTTTTATTTTATACCATGAAAGTATTAAAATAAAAAGTATATAACATTTAAATTATCATATCACTTAATATTTAGTTTATTTTTAAAAATAACTATTATTCACAATATTTTATTTACTTCAATTCTCTAACATTTTTTTTTATTTGAGAAATTTTTTAATAATAATTAAATCAACATGATATGGGAAACTTTAAAATATTATTATAAAATCAAATTTTAAAAGTATAAAAATCAAATTTTAAAAATAAATTTGTAAAAATGAATGTGATAATAACAATAATAATATCTTAGAAATGAGAATGTATTAGGATTAAAAATATATGTATTTATGTAAAAAAAAAAGTCATAGACTTCCAGAGCAGCCATGACATCTTGTACTCCTGATTCAGGTGAAAAAAAATAGTTATATTTATGTTATTCAATAAAATATTTTTATTTTATACCATGAAAGTATTAAAATAAAATGTATATAACATTTAAATTATCATATCACTTAATATTTAGTTTATTTTTAAAAATAACTATTATTCACAATATTTTATTTACTTCAATTCTCTAACATATCTTTTTTTGATTTGAGAAATTTTTTAATAATAATTAAATCAACATGATATGGGAAACTTTGAAATATTATTATAAAAATCTAATTTTAAAAATATAAAGAAAAAAATAATATAATATTTTTAATTTTTATAAAAAATATCGGCGTTACTTTTTATCATTACTATAATTTTATTATTAAACAAAAGAATAAAAATAATCATTAAAAAGAAGAGTTTTCAATTATTCAAATATATGGCTATAGACATGTACTAACCTGAATGAATATTAGACTTCCCATATAACGATAATGTAATACAATTTTATTATCATGTTCTTCTGATTTACATGGATAAAAGTCATATTCACCTCGACTAATAAAATATAATAAAAATAGTTAGCATATGAGACTAACAAAAGTTATATCAATATAAACGAAATTTTAAATATTTGAAATAAAATAACTCGAGTTTCTATTATGCCACAAAACAAATAGCAAGACACATATGTAAATTGAAATAAAAATAATTTTACAAAATAGGAAGAGCACTACCAATGATTTGTCTGCAAAATACAATAATAACTCAATATGATATATATATATATATATATATATATATATATATATATATATATATATATATATATATATATATATATATATAATGAATAAATATTTAAAAAATATATATAATCTATAAAAAGAATAAAATGAATAAATATTTAATATACATGAATTTTTTTATAATAAAGTTAAAAAATATATTTTTTTATATTACTAAAGAGTTAAAATAAAATGTTTATAAACTTTAAACTATCATATCATTTTATCTTTAATTCCATTTATAAATAATTATTTTTATAATATTTTATCTACTTCACTTCTTTAACATATAGTCTTGAGTTTGAGAAAAATATTTTTATTTTATACCATGAAAGTATTAAAATAAAAAGTATATAACATTTAAATTATCATATCACTTAATATTTAGTTTATTTTTAAAAATAACTATTATTCACAATATTTTATTTACTTCAATTCTCTAACATTTTTTTTTATTTGAGAAATTTTTTAATAATAATTAAATCAACATGATATGGGAAACTTTAAAATATTATTATAAAAATCAAATTTTAAAAGTATAAAAATCAAATTTTAAAAATAAATTTGTAAAAATGAATGTGATAATAACAATAATAATATCTTAGAAATGAGAATATATTAAGATTAAAAATATATGTATTTATGTAAAAAAAAAATGTCATAGACTTCCAGAGCAGCCATGACATCTTGTACTCCTGATTCAGGTGAAAAAAAAATAGTTATATTTATGTTATTCAATAAAATATTTTTATTTTATACCATGAAAGTATTAAAATAAAATGTATATAACATTTAAATTATCATATCACTTAATATTTAGTTTATTTTTAAAAATAACTATTATTCACAATATTTTATTTACTTCAATTCTCTAACATATCTTTTTTTGATTTGAGAAATTTTTTAATAATAATTAAATCAACATGATATGGGAAACTTTGAAATATTATTATAAAAATCTAATTTTAAAAATATAAAGAAAAAAATAATATAATATTTTTAATTTTTATAAAAAATATCGGCGTTACTTTTTATCATTACTATAATTTTATTATTAAACAAAATAAATAAAAGAGAATAATTAAAAAAGCATAATTTTTTAACATTGCAATGGGATTTGTAAAATCAATTTTAAAAAAAAGTAAAATTAGGATTGATATTAGAGTGACATGTGTCAAATGTTGCCAAGAATTGTTATCATGATGCCACATGGTTAGGGTTGCCATCATGACAACCTTGCATTTATATATAAGATAAGATAAGATGTGTTAATGACTTAGTGGATATGATGAAAAATTAACAATAATTGGATTAATATGAGTAGATGATGAGTAATGGGTATGATTAGAAGTTTTAGTTTAATTTGATTAACTATTTATATTAATTTTATGAGATTAAATATTATTTTAATTTATTTATTAATTAATAGTATTATTGATTATTATTATTATTATTATTTTTATTATTATTATTATTATTATTATAAATTTTGAGGAGGACTTTGTATGCATGTGCAAGTTATTTTAAAAAATAAATAAAACTACTTTATTAATATTGAGATTAATTGGAATACGCTGTCAGTGTAAAATAATTTTATACCGTCATCCAATTAGAATAAGTGATTTTGACACATAAGATGACAGAATTATGGAAGAAGTAGTTATTAAAATAATTTAATTATAATTTATTTATTTTTAATCTTAATTCATACTTATTTATCAAAATCATTCATTCTAATTGAATGATAGTGTAAAATTTTTTTACACTGACAATGTATTTCAATTAATTTCATTAATATTTATTCATGATTTTAAAAATATTATTATCAATGGTCAAATATAAATAATATTCAGAAAAGAAGAAATTACAAAACCGATAAAAAATATGTAGTCATTTAATCTAACTCGTTAATAAATAAATAAATAAATAAATAAATAAATATAATATAATTGATTGAAAAGAAAAAACTAATTACTTAATAAAAAACAAACAATGAAACAAGTTGAATATATAATTAATTAATTAATAAATAAATAAAATAAACAATACTCTTTCATCTAAGAAAGCATGGTGGTGGTACCTCAAAAACAAATATAATTTTTTTTAATAATATCATATAGTTTATAAAATAAAAGATACACAATATAATTCAATAATACCTTAATTTCAGTGTGAAATAATGACACCTGCAAAACAAAATTTGTGGTGAATAATTTTAATTTAGTAAATTAATTATAAATCAATAAAATAAATAATTTATTTATTAATCAATTATTAATAATAATGAATTGATTGAATGTCAATTTTTAGACAATCAAAGAAAACCACTTATAAGTGGGTTAAAGAAAAAAAAAATGTTAATTGAGTAAAAAATATTTTTTTTTGATTGAATCCAAAGAATATGAAAGTGGGTTATGGGAAAAAAATATAATTAATAATTAAAAGGAATGAGAAAATGGGGTTTGCAATGTTCATGTACCTAATTGGAAAAAAAATAATAATAGGAAAACTTTATTCTATACCTAATTAATTATTCCTCTATCCCTAAATATGTATTTGAACGGATTTAGCCCTGTATAAATATCTATCATATAAGAAGAGTCTACCATTTGAGCAATTCTTAGCCTATCCACATCAACATCTGTTCTGTGATAATTCCACATCATCTTCGGCGGTTAACACTGATTTTCTGATCATTCATCTGCATGGTGGGCTGCGGCAGTTATTGCTGTGGGAGTTTCATCCTCCCAGCTTCTCATGCTGTTGCAGTTACGCATGGTTCATCATTGTGTGCCTATCCACGTTCCAAACTGCACAATGCGCAATAATGACCTGTTTAAATGCCTTGCCTATTTATCAGTCACTTTCATTCTTCTCTTTCCATGCTTTCTAACTTCTGCGGTTATAATTCAGTGCAGTGTGAATTTGATTGATCATGTCAAGGCCTGTTGAGAGAATAGCAGAGATCAACGATGGAAAAGAGCTTTGGAAGATTGTTGTTAGGATTCACCACAGATGGAATATTGTGTCCAACAACAAGGAACATTTTGAAATGATCTTTGTTGAAAAATTGGTGATTAACCTGTTTATGTTTGTGTATGTTTATCATTTACGTATGTTTGTATAATTTGAAACATTTTTTGGTTTCTGGCGTAGGGAGATGATATTCATGTTGTTGTTCCAGCACCACATGTGTTAGTGTTCACCGAAAAATGCCTATTAGGGCATCAGGACACAAATATATGATTAAGTTTACTGCTGGAACGTCTGTTCTTGATGAAGACAAACATGAGATACCCCCAAAATCGATTTATTTTACAAGTTTTTCGGACATCATAACAGGGAAGTTTGACAAACATGTCCTGATTCGTGAGTATAGTTTTTTGCTGTTTTATTATCTCATGTTTTGATGCCTTTTAGCCGTATGAAATTAATGTATTTATTTTAGATGTCGTTGGAATGGTGGATAGTATTGGTTATGCACAGACTGAGTCGGGCGCAAAGAAGCAACAAATTAGCATGATGTTGCGTGACCACAGGTTTCTTTTTGTTATACACAAGACTCCCTGATATATGAATCATGTGATATATCCTAATGTGTTGTGATCATGGTTTAGCAACAACATGTTGAACTGTACTCTGTGGGAATCATACGCGGATCAGTTCATCAGGTTTAACAAAGTTAGGGTTGCTGCATCACTCCCTACAGTTGTGTTGCTTCAGTATGCCAAAGTGAAAGAAGAAGGTTATTCCATGACTTATTTAAATCATTTAACTTAATTCTAAAACTATAAAATCTGTGATAAATCGATTGACAAGGTATAATTTGAATTTGCAGGAAAGTATCCTCTGTCTGTGACAAACACCTACAATGTCACCCTTTTATGTGTTGATGCTGATTTTCCTATCATGAAAGACTTCATTGATAGGTATGTTGATAGTATCATGCATTATGTGCAATTATTTTATTCATGACTTTGATAATGATCCATGATCTGCAGAATGCCTGAGGAGAGCAGGGTATGTAACACCCCATATTTTCTAATTTTAATTTAATCGGAAATTAAATTATTATTTAGAATTATTTGGTATTTTGTTGAATTATTGGAGAATTATGGATTAAGGGCCATTGGGCCGGAGGGTGAGATTGGTAGTATGGGGGTGCTAAGTGAGTAAGCCCATTACTAATTATTTTATGTTTTCATAAAATAAAGAAAATAAGGAAAAAGAGTCAGAACGTGGAAAATGAGAAGTGGAAGAGAAGAGCTGAGGAACGTAAAGAGGAACCAAAGAGGAAGAAGACCAATCAAGAATCTTTGGCTAAGGTAAGGGGGGACTCTTCCAATTATCATCTCTTATTGTGATTATAGATGATTGGTGCATGATAGTTGTGTTGTTGATTCAATTTGATTTGTATGTCAGAGTTAGGCTTTTGGGTCCTACGTATTGGTTTAGATTTTAGGTTTTGATGTATGAATTGGTGTAGGATGATAGATTAATCCGTATGAATGAATCTTATGAATAATAGAGTGAAAATTTGACTGTTTAGACTCAAAATCGTGGACTGGTATGAGTAAAAACGAATGGGTTTTGGACTGTTACGAATTCTGCAGGTTCTGGGCATTTTCTGGTGTTTCGCGTATGAAACAGTGCCATACGCGTATGGGATGAGGTCATACGCGTATGAGGGACATTCCCCAAGGGCTATACGCGTATGATACGCAGCTGCCCTGTCCCAAATACCCTGTACTGGTGTTTTGCGTATGGAATTCTGGCATACGCGTATGGGTGTGTTCATACGCGTATGGGTCTGTTGATACTCGTATGGGAATTTTCAGTGTAAAATTAGTTCTGCTGATTCACGTATGGGATGCCTGAAATGCGTATGACTTTGGGCTATACGCGTATGGGAGGTGCCATACTCGTATGGGTTCTGTGTGTAAAAAATTCTGTTTTGTGATTTTCTTCGAAAGTTCAATGATGCGTAACTTTTGATCCGTAACTCCGTTTTTAGTGCCGTTTCGAGTATGATGAACCTTATGAGGTAACCTATGAGTTTAAATGATAAAATGAGGTGTAGCTTCCAATTAATTTTGAATTATGAATTATTTCTTGATGAATGATGTATTGCACGTATATATGATGAGATATGACAATACATGCTATGTTTTAAACATGATTCGTATGATGATCTTGTTTGATCGTGTAATGGAACTCATGAGATATTTCATGTGATGATATGAGTATGATTTGAATACTTTGTTCGTTTGATGGATGATATATTGTTGACACATGTGATGAGATGTGACAATATAAGACGTGTTTGAAAACATGATTATGTGATGATTGTTGAGAATTGTACAATGATGATTGAATTGTTTTGGAAGATGTGAATACATGTATATTCTCACTTTTAATGATGATGATTAGTGTAATACATGTATGTTCTGTAATGATGGTAATGATGATTGATTTGTGATGAATGATGTTAATGCATATATGAACATGCTTAATAATGATGATGATGATGATGATGAAATGAGTATAGATGATGCTACTCATATAATGGTAATGATGAAAGTATGTTATATATATGTTGCATGCATTCATAAACATGGGCTGAATCCTATATGATGAGAGGATTCAGCGAGGGGCAGAATTCCCATTGTGTGGAATTTGTGCTGGCAGGGCCGTATCTGGATGATGATAGATCGGTCGGTGGATGATTTCCACTGGTGATGTTTGGTACCACATGCATAAAGTCAGTTGCATTCATATGCATGAATTTGATAACATGACTGAATGTATTTCATTGTTATGATTGGTATTGTGTGTTTTGTGTGATGATGGATTATCTGAATATAGATGGATTGGGTGAATAATATAACTATTGATGTGTTGTTATTTATAATGCAATAATATTTGTTAATTGCGAATGAGACTCACCCTTACACTATATTTTTCAGATTAAGGATAGCGGCTTCGACTCGGTGAGGATTAGCTCATGAGTCAATGTGTCGGTTAGCGTCGGGTCATGCTCTGATAGATGTAACACTGGGGGAACGCTAGTTTAGAGTTTATGATGATACTCTATTTTTGTTTAGTTTATTTGAGGATTAATACATCGATGATGTGATGTAATTTGATGATGTTATTCCGCTGTGTCAACATGATATATTATGAATTATGAGTTATAATGAAATGTTCCTTAGTGAATGCATGACATATGACCGATGTTGTTTATTTTACTTATGAATTGTGACGCCCTTGTGCATGTTACTCTGATTTATTTAATTAATTGCCGCGGGGTTTAGAAGGGTGTTACAATAGTGGTATCAGAGCAGGTAGGTCCGTCCGGCCAATTGTCGAGTCATTTGAGTTGCACGACGGTTGTATACTGTCGGTGTTTTATCCCTTGGTACACGACATGTGAGTGAATCACTGTCGGTACTTGTTTGTTTTGTTGCAGGTGTTGGATTGAAACAAGTGGGGGAGAAGCTTGGCTTCTCGGTGATGTTTCAGTTGTAAGACGATTGATTCAGTAGGTTGTTGTTAGCAACAGTGCGAGCGTTGTTGGAGTTGTTGTTTCCCGAATTGAAGGTGACTTGGAATTCAGACTTGACTGGTAATTAAGTTGGAACATCTTGAAGGAAGATGATTATAGGTATTTGATGATTATTTGTAGGAGAGGGAAATTAGAAAGTTGCAATGTATCAGCTTTGCTGGTGTGCTACGAAGTTGTCAGTTGAGTAGCCTTACGTCTCGGAAGAGGTTCAGCTGCAAGTTTGCAAAGAGGATTGCCGTCGTAATGTTTCAAAAATCGCACTTCGGCGATGGGATGTGTTGCTCAAGTTATAAGAATGTTTGGAAGTAAAGAGATATGATAAGGGGCTGTTGGGAATGTGATTGAGTTGAAGAGAATGAGTTTTGGAGTGAGATTTTCGTAAGCAAAACGCAGGAAAATTGCTGAATAGCTGCAGAACTTTGAAAATTCATAACTGGAGTTCTGGACATCCGATTTGAGTTCCGTTTGAAGCCGCGGAAATCTAACGAGATGAACTTTGTTATAAAAATGGTTGCAGCAGCTGTAAGATATTTAATTGCAACAGGATGGTGTTGAAAAGAGGTGAAGTTGCGGTTACTCTTGTTCTTATGGCTAGATTTGTTTATTGGTACTGCACGGGATGTCAGTGTCAGAGTGGAACGGATTGAAGGAATAATTAGAAGGTTTGTTGAGAAGTAATTTTAAAAATTAAGTATACCATTTGAGGGGTTTTTGGATATACCGTATAGAGCGTCACTGCATGATGTCGATGTTGTATTTTCGGATAACGATTGGAAAATTCATATCTTGAGTTCTGAGTGTCGGATTAATGTGCCGTTTGAGCCTACGAAGAGGTGAAATTATGTTCTACCTTATGGGAGAGTTATAAATACAGTAGAGGTGATCCTATGAGGAGATATTCTGAATTCGGTTAAGGAAGCGTGGAGCTTGTTAAATAGGAATACCTACTACCATGATTGTTTGAAACAAAATTGAATAGAACATGTTGTTGATGAATAGGTTGATGAGATGTTCGATAATAAAGATGATTTGGGTGCCGATGGATTTTAGTGAAGATTGAATTAGTAGTAAAGGTGGAATAAACTTTAGAACTCTTGGATTCGTATTTGTGATGGCAAAGTAACGACAGGTATAAAAGAAGCATTGTAGAAAATTTCTGACACCTATTGGTGTGAAAAAGGCTTCGTTGAGATTCCGAGTGGGATGATAATTGAACGTGAAGGATATCATGGAATTTGGGTTAAAACCACGAGTTATGAATGTTGTCTTGGTCGTGCGGGCTAATTGTATGGTTCAAGATTCGAAGTGTCTAGTAATCATAAGAGTGGAATGTACCTCTTTGATCAAAAAGGGCTTAATATGAGGTAGCAGAGATGGTTAGAGTATATTTTTTTTGGGATTAAGATTTTGGTTTGAATTACCATCCTGGTAAGAAAAATGTTGAGCTATGTGTTACGTAGGAAGTCTTTAAATATGTCGGTGCTAATGATGAATGAGTTAGATTTAATTGGACAATTTTGAGACTTGAGTTGGTATGTGAAGGCGTTCCTAATACTGTTAGGTTGAGTATGCTAAAAGATGACTAGTGGTATTCTTGACGAGATTAGAGAAGGTCAGAAAGATGATGTTGAGTTGATCGATAGGTTGGCTTTGAATTACCAAGGTAGAGGCGGTGAATTCAGAATTGACGAGAATAGTATAATGAGGTTGAATGATTGGATTTGTGTTCCTGATGTTTTGAGCTTCGGAAGAATATTCTAGAAGAAGAACACCGTAGTGAATTATTGAACTATGACGATGTTAATGAGTTGGGTGCAAACTCGGAAATGGACACTATTATGTTGTAACGACAGTTTATGCTTAAATATGATTTTCAACTAATATTGACAAATTTAGGACTTGATCACCCTAAATCTCTTGTTGGTAGTAGATGGGATCATATAAATGGGATGAACTTGTTTTGTTACCTTAATGGTATAAGTTGTGATGGATATTAAACTGTGAGAATAATCATTCACCATGTTGTGTGGACTTATGAAGAAGTGAATAGGAAAGAGTTCAACATATTGGACAATGACTTAAAACGGGTAATCAGAGTCGCGCAGCGGAAGTATGATGTGGAGTAGTGTATTGAGTACTACTCGTGGGCAGTGAGGAATTAATATGTAGGGAGCCTGCGTAGAGAGTATGTATTGATCTATATGTTGGATTTATAATCTAGTGGATGTAAGGATGTCGTGCCGGAGGATTGGAACTCTTTTGAATAATTTCCAAGATGATGAGCATGTTATTGTGGCTTTACGTGGTTGACGAGTATGTATTCAGCGAAGTTAAGGCAACGAGTTGATGCTATATGATGCTATAATAATTTTGTTTCGTTGTTAAGGTGATATTGTGGATTCCAAATATAATGAGGAATTATACTCTATGAAGGACGAAGCTGATTTAATTCTTAAAGAAGAGTGTGATTCAGTTTGAGCTATTATGTAAGCAATGGTATATCGAGGCTGATGAGTGTGATTATAACTACTTGTGTGCACTCATTCCGATGGTTGGAATGTTTAATAGATGAAGTAAATCAGGAATTTATTTTTGAGTACGAGTAAGTATTGATGAGTGGTGGATTAGTACCATGGGTGGTAAAGAATGATTATTGAACGAACGAGTAAAGAAGGCCAGAGTTGGGTATAACTCAAAAATCTAATTGGTAATGATGGTTGTAATGAGTAATCAGAATAGTGCAGCAAAAGCAGAGTGTAACGTGTTGGATAATTGTTGATATGACTTGAGAGGAGTCAGATAGTTGAAATTCAATGGAATAGGAATATTAGTATCGAGTTTCTTGAAGGAAGCAGTTGGTGAAAAGTGTAAGTATTATTTCATCGCTCAGATGGAAGAGTGTGTCTAAGGTTGGTTTGTTCGGTATATGAAATGCTTTACTGCAG
The DNA here is from genome assembly GCF_029867415.1 of Vicia villosa. Classification (NCBI taxonomy): domain Eukaryota; kingdom Viridiplantae; phylum Streptophyta; class Magnoliopsida; order Fabales; family Fabaceae; genus Vicia; species Vicia villosa. Next base: position 34,061,062 of record NC_081180.1, on the reverse strand, counting down.
TGTTGATCAGGTGTGGTCATACCATGGTTGTGTAGTTAGATTACTCAGTTAGTGGGCGTATTGTATGGGTTGTACCTCAATGTTCCATTGTTGTCAATCTTTTGGAGAGATAACGAGTGGTACACCTTTGGATGGTCAAATGTGACGTAAGAGTTGAAACTTGAATGTATGAAACATGTTTTCTGTTGGTAACATTAGATGGATTTTGATGATCGACTGATGGGAATGTTACTTAGGAGCTAGAGAGTTAGACGAAGGACTCCTATCTAGAACTTTTCACTGGAAGTATGTTTTCGAGGACGAAAACTCTTTTAGTGGGGGAGAGTTGTAACACCCCATATTTTCTAATTTTAATTTAATCGGAAATTAAATTATTATTTAGAATTATTTGGTATTTTGTTGAATTATTGGAGAATTATGGATTAAGGGCCATTGGGCCGGAGGGTGAGATTGGTAGTATGGGGGTGCTAAGTGAGTAAGCCCATTACTAATTATTTTATGTTTTCATAAAATAAAGAAAATAAGGAAAAAGAGTCAGAACGTGGAAAATGAGAAGTGGAAGAGAAGAGCTGAGGAACGTAAAGAGGAACCAAAGAGGAAGAAGACCAATCAAGAATCTTTGGCTAAGGTAAGGGGGGACTCTTCCAATTATCATCTCTTATTGTGATTATAGATGATTGGTGCATGATAGTTGTGTTGTTGATTCAATTTGATTTGTATGTCAGAGTTAGGCTTTTGGGTCCTACGTATTGGTTTAGATTTTAGGTTTTGATGTATGAATTGGTGTAGGATGATAGATTAATCCGTATGAATGAATCTTATGAATAATAGAGTGAAAATTTGACTGTTTAGACTCAAAATCGTGGACTGGTATGAGTAAAAACGAATGGGTTTTGGACTGTTACGAATTCTGCAGGTTCTGGGCATTTTCTGGTGTTTCGCGTATGAAACAGTGCCATACGCGTATGGGATGAGGTCATACGCGTATGAGGGACATTCCCCAAGGGCTATACGCGTATGATACGCAGCTGCCCTGTCCCAAATACCCTGTACTGGTGTTTTGCGTATGGAATTCTGGCATACGCGTATGGGTGTGTTCATACGCGTATGGGTCTGTTGATACTCGTATGGGAATTTTCAGTGTAAAATTAGTTCTGCTGATTCACGTATGGGATGCCTGAAATGCGTATGACTTTGGGCTATACGCGTATGGGAGGTGCCATACTCGTATGGGTTCTGTGTGTAAAAAATTCTGTTTTGTGATTTTCTTCGAAAGTTCAATGATGCGTAACTTTTGATCCGTAACTCCGTTTTTAGTGCCGTTTCGAGTATGATGAACCTTATGAGGTAACCTATGAGTTTAAATGATAAAATGAGGTGTAGCTTCCAATTAATTTTGAATTATGAATTATTTCTTGATGAATGATGTATTGCACGTATATATGATGAGATATGACAATACATGCTATGTTTTAAACATGATTCGTATGATGATCTTGTTTGATCGTGTAATGGAACTCATGAGATATTTCATGTGATGATATGAGTATGATTTGAATACTTTGTTCGTTTGATGGATGATATATTGTTGACACATGTGATGAGATGTGACAATATAAGACGTGTTTGAAAACATGATTATGTGATGATTGTTGAGAATTGTACAATGATGATTGAATTGTTTTGGAAGATGTGAATACATGTATATTCTCACTTTTAATGATGATGATTAGTGTAATACATGTATGTTCTGTAATGATGGTAATGATGATTGATTTGTGATGAATGATGTTAATGCATATATGAACATGCTTAATAATGATGATGATGATGATGATGAAATGAGTATAGATGATGCTACTCATAGAATGGTAATGATGAAAGTATGTTATATATATGTTGCATGCATTCATAAACATGGGCTGAATCCTATATGATGAGAGGATTCAGCGAGGGGCAGAATTCCCATTGTGTGGAATTTGTGCTGGCAGGGCCGTATCTGGATGATGATAGATCGGTCGGTGGATGATTTCCACTGGTGATGTTTGGTACCACATGCATAAAGTCAGTTGCATTCATATGCATGAATTTGATAACATGACTGAATGTATTTCATTGTTATGATTGGTATTGTGTGTTTTGTGTGATGATGGATTATCTGAATATAGATGGATTGGGTGAATAATATAACTATTGATGTGTTGTTATTTATAATGCAATAATATTTGTTAATTGCGAATGAGACTCACCCTTACACTATATTTTTCAGATTAAGGATAGCGGCTTCGACTCGGTGAGGATTAGCTCATGAGTCAATGTGTCGGTTAGCGTCGGGTCATGCTCTGATAGATGTAACACTGCGGGAACGCTAGTTTAGAGTTTATGATGATACTCTATTTTTGTTTAGTTTATTTGAGGATTAATACATCGATGATGTGATGTAATTTGATGATGTTATTCCGCTGTGTCAACATGATATATTATGAATTATGAGTTATAATGAAATGTTCCTTAGTGAATGCATGACATATGACCGATGTTGTTTATTTTACTTATGAATTGTGACGCCCTTGTGCATGTTACTCTGATTTATTTAATTAATTGCCGCGGGGTTTAGAAGGGTGTTACAGGGTAACCCTGTCTGATCAACTCGGAGGGAATTCCCAACATTCCTCCCAGAGTTCTGAAAATCAACAGCTGACTCCTATGCAGAAATTGTTCTCAAAGGCTGTTGTTTTACCTATTGCTGAGATTATTCAACTTACGGATGTATGTCTTTCTATTTTTGTATATTATAATAATTATAACCTCATCATTTAGTGTGAACCAAATTTCTGATATTGACTACTATTTGTCCAGATTACATTTTGTGCTACTGTCGCTACAACAAAATTATTAGTTGCGTCTCCATTTGGATGGTACTATCGTGCCTGTCATATGTGTCAATCTATAGCGCGTGGAGACAGCCCCCCATTTGAGTGTGAAGCTAGTCATGAAACCATGGTTGAAGTCCTTAGGTTTTAGTTGTTCTCACCTAATATATGTTGTTTCTGTCATGTTTGTGTCGTTTTTATGTTGTTTGCTTTTTTAACGGAACGACTTCTTATGATGTTCAGGTATAAGATTGAGATTGAGGTTACTCATGGGGGCAAAACCTGCAATTTTGTATTCTGGAACAGGGAATGTGAAATGCTTTTGGGTTTATCTGCATCCCAACTTCGTAACACTATGATTCAGGTTATATTTATATTGTGCAGACGAATTAGAATGTACTTTCTGATACTCTGCGTACACTAATACGGCCGGTTGTTTAAATAGGCTGGAATTACTGATCCATTGGACTTCTCGTTAGCACTTGATCAGTTGTTGCAATTGGAAATGGCTATGAAGGTTAAGTGGCATCCACGCTGGAAGAACTGTTCCGTCGTTATGATTATAAAAAATGATCCTATTATCCAGCAACTTAAGGAAAAATGGGGAACAGATGAGGTCAGCTCTTATAAACTGTCATTTGTTTTATAAAAGAGGACTTCATATTATAACAATCTTTTGCCTGATTTTGATTTTCTTTGGTAAACTCTCAAGGAACCTATACCAATCCACACTGTAATACCTGGGACTCTGGAGGTAGAAATTTTAAACTGTGTATGCCTTTTTTTACTTTTCCTGTGATTATATTATACTGAAAACTGTGTTTAACTATATATAGATTAAGGAGAGTGTTGATGAGGCTAAAACAGATGCCAATGAAGACTGTGAATTGGTTACGGTAAGTTCCACTGCAACACACTTACCTACTTACATTTATATCAATATTCCTAACTAATAGTCTTCATCGTTATCTTGCAGGACCTGGAAATTACTTCTGAGCACAAGCCTGATGCTGTCACACCTCCTGGTAAGAGGCATTTTCCTGCTGCATCAAGTGAATCCACTGATTTGGACGGATTACATGATGCAGAACTGTCATCAAACAAGCTGAAGAAGATAATTAAAATGGAGAAGATTGATTAGATCTATTGTTATTTAGTGTGTGTTTCGCTTAGCTGTTTGTTATAAAAACTGGATGTTAGTTTCCTTTGCTTTTAATCATGTGTGTGATTTCGTTTTCTGTAATAATTAGTGCATGAATACTGGCCATGTGCTTCTGTTATGTTCATTTTGATTTAAGGATGTCTATGGTTTGTGTGTCTTATTATATTCAAATGATTCAAATTCAACTGCATATTATATATACTATTATCACTTATTTCGATTCTTTTTGAACATATATCGTTCATTCCATTCTAACTGTACTTCTTATAACGGGGCCTTGCTTTTTTATTATTTCGACAATATAAACTTTACAAAATCGATCCGAAGTTGACCGTGATATACTAATGAATATTCTACTGCATGTAGTTAAAATAATGATATCGCGCAGAACATTTTGTTTGGATTTGCAAAACATAAGCATTCTTTCATTACATTATAAACTGAAACATTGATTGTGCCTCACAAAGAAACACCAAAACTTTTAACATTTGACTATGTTAACTATTAATAACTAATTTTATGACTGATCTTAGTATAATGTTCATTCAATATTATGGGACAGATTTCATTTTAACTAACAGCATATCAGAGTGGATTAATAGAATATAATAGGAGAACTTCCAAAATTTGTCCCGGAAACGATTATGCATTAGATCTTCAAATAGACAAAATATTAGTGTGTTACCATTTTGGATAAGGTGCTTACAAAATAATAACATGCAGCAGAATGTATAAAACACAATGTACCAAAATAACATTCCCAACATATAATATAACCATTAAAATTCAGCTATAGTACAAGGTTAGCTGATAGCAGTAGTTGATTCATTGTCTTTCAACCTTCACGTAGATATACGGAGAGAATCGCAGCATACTCCACACTATTGTATCCCCATTACGCAGGTTAAGAGATTTGGCAAATTCGTACCATCCCAGGGCTATGTACTTTTCATATGGCTGGGGTATTCCCTTTCTATTAGCTTTGTGAACCTTACAGGTAATAATGTTCTTCGTCCTCACATCCAGCAGGTTAATTTCATCTTGAAAGCGACGGAGACATCTTTTGGCGATTTCCTTAGGGAAATGCTGCATACAAGAAATAAAGAAACTATTAACATTATACAATATTTACATTTTCAATAACATGATGATCATATTCAAATATCTCCTTGCCATTACATTCTGCTGTGTAGATTTAGCATTTGTAACATGAGTGTTCCAGAAAAATTTTTGAGCACCTGTAGAACTGTCTACAGTAATGTCTGTACCGACCTTTGCTTTTTTCACCACTTTACGCCTTTCTTTCTTACCCTTTTTTGATCCACTTGCTTCACCAACTTCTGAAACTTTGATTTCATTTGTGTCAATGTCTGTTGTTTCCTCTTTTACCTTTGTAGGTCCTGCATTGGGATTGCTTTTAACACTTGCGCTATTTTGTGTGCCAACATCAACATTCGACACAACACGACCAGGGGTTACATTGCGCTGTTTGTTCCTGCATTTTCTTTCCACCTTAGGATCATACCCTGTTTCCTTTACCAATTCTTCTATGATTTCCATTGCCTGATCATTGCTGTTCCAACCTCAAATATGGAATAAAAACGAACCACATATGAAGCATTCTTTACTAAGCAATAATTATATACCGAGCAACCACGGGTTATACACAGACTGGATAAAACAAAAACTAACTATATAATCCCACAATAAAAAACCACAATAGTCATTCAGTCGCATTTGATTTCTTGACAAATATCACACATAATATAACATTAAACTATATTGATACTACACCCATCACTAAATGCTGTTAACTGTTATTACCACACTACCATATTTTGTGTATCAATATACCCTATTTTGTACAACAATACAAACGTGAAATAAAACTAACTGCTCATACCTGAAATCATTATCATCATCAGAAGGAATCCGCACAGAAGGACCTCCGTGTGAAGAAGCCATTGTAGAAACCCTAACCGACAACCAGTTGCAATGCTAAACTTCTATACAGTGCAAGAGGAAACAAGTACTTGGTACATGCAGAAAGTGGGTTAACTGTTCAGTTTCTATTTACTTATAATATTAGTTTTTACTTAAAGTCTCTTTAAAATAGTAACACATGCATCAAATAAAATAGTAACTGTTGCAACTAGCGGTATAGCATCATTGTTACTTCCAGGAGGTAGAACTGCACATTCAAAGTTCAGGATACCGGTACCAACTATGGACAATTCTACTTGCAAGGTTGAATTCAACGATGATGTTGCAGACATGTTACGACAGACAAAGCTTATAATATGGGATGAGGCACCAATGGCGCATAAGTATGCAATAGAATCGCTTGACAGAACTTTGAAAGATGTTATGAGTGCAAACAAAAATTCCACTGATGTATTTGGTGGAAAGGTTGTTGTTTTTGTTAGAACAAGATTTGTTCTGATCAATTATCTTAGTTTTGATGATAACAATAATATGAATTTTGCTTAAGATAATATGGTACTCTAATCCATTGCAATTTCCCTTTCAGGAAATATATAAAGAGTACGCATAATTCAGCGCTCAGAAGCTTTGTCTCAAAGGGTTCAGCATGCAACATCAGAACATGGTCTGGCAAGACATCAGAAGATGGTCGAAGCAGAATCAGAACATGGGTCTATGGAAGCATCAGAAGAACAAGAGAACAGAAGCACTGAAGTTCTGATGGTATCACGCTCAGAAGCACTTCAAGGTCAGAAGATCAGAAGATGCTATGCACCAAGCTGTTTGACTCTGATGATATTCAAACGTTGTATTCACAAACATCAGATCAGAAGAAAGTACAAGTGGCAAGCTACGCTGACTGACAAAAGGAACGTTAAAAGCTATTCTAGGCTACGTCAGTAGACACAGCGTGAACAAGGCTCGAGGTAGTTGACAAAAGCGTATAACATTAAATGCGATGCTGTACGGAACACGCAAAGCATTAAATGCATTCAACGGTCATCTTCTCCAACGCCTATAAATATGAAGTTCTGATGAGAAGCAAGGTTAATGATCCTGAATAAAAACAACTCAAATTAACTTGCTCAAACGCTGTTCAAATCAAAGCTCAGAATCTTCATCTTCATCAAAGCTCACTACATTGCTTTTGTAATATATTAGTGAGATTAAGCTTAAACGTTAAGAGAAATATCACAGTTGTGATTATCGCTTTCAAGAAGCAATTGTAATACTCTTAGAATTGATTACATTAAGTTGTAAGGAACTAGAGTGATCGTGTGGATCAGAATACTCTAGGAAGTCTTAGAGGTTATCTAAGCAGGTTGTAACTAGAGTGATCGTGTGGATCAGTAGACTCTAGAAAAGTCTTAGAGGGTATCTAAGCAGTTGTTCCTGGAGTGATCAGTGTGTGATCAGAAGACTCTGGAAGACTTAGTTGCTGACTAAGTGGAAAACCATTGTAATCCGTGCGATTAGTGGATTAAATCCTCAGTTGAGGTAAATCATCTCTGCGGGGGTGGACTGGAGTAGTTTAGTTAACAACGAACCAGGATAAAAATAACTGTGCAATTTATTTTTATCTGTCAAGTTTTAAAGCTACACTTATTCAAACTCCCCCTTTTTGATGATGACAAAAACATATATAAATGATATGAATTTGCGATCAGAAAGAACAGACGGCAAAAGACAAATTACACAGCTATAGCATAAGCATATGAATATGTCTCCCCTTGAGATTAACAATCTCCCCCTGAGATAAATAATCTCCCCCTGAAATAAATACTCGAAGAACTTTAATAAAAGACTTCCCTGATTATTTCGGTAGAGACGATCATATAAGCTTCTTGTCTTCAGAGAATTCCTAGCTTCTGACTTCTGCTTCCATTAGACAGCTTCAGAACTAGAATTTCCTTAGATCCCTAGAACACTCACAGCTTCTGATTCCTGCTTCCATCTAGGACAGCTTCAGAACTTGAATTTCTTTGATCTTCTGAACATTCACAGCTTCTGACTTCTGCTTCCATCTAGGACAGCTTCAGAACTTGAATTTCTTTGATCTTCTGAACATTCACAGCTTCTGATTTCTGCTTCCATTTAGGACAACTTCAGAACTTGAGTTTTCTGGATCTTTAGAATATTCGCAGCTTCTGATTTCTGCTTCCCTCGGATAGCTTCAGAGCTTTGAATTTCTACCAACATCACTTCATGCTAGATTTGTATCAGAACATTGTTGAATGTACCAGAGCATTATCTGAGCATCTCTACATCCTGAAATGTTACAGAACAAAAACTAAACGACAAAAGTCAGCATGAACGAGTCAGAACATAAAATGTATATTTGAACACATGATATGTATCAGAGCCATATAGGCTAAAATAATGTATCAGAGCAAATAGAATTTTGTCAGATCAAAATAGACAAATATGGATCAAATTCTATCTTCTTTCTTGCTTCTGATTTCTGAAGCTTGACAGCACTCAGCTTGCTTCAGTTTCCATGGTTTAGCTTCTTGTGTTTGCTTTGCTTTGAAGATTTTCTTCACTTCTTTATACCTGCAAAACACTTAAACCATATAGAACTTGCAGTTCTTGTTAGTGAATATGTGTGGGCACTTTACCCAGCAACTGATAGATTAATCAAATCATTTATCATTTATCTTTCTCCCCCTTTTTGTCATAACATCAAAAAGAATATTTCAAAAGATTCAGAGACAAACAAAACGAAACACACGGAGGAAGAAGATGATTTCATTGAAGTTCAAACAGCAGGTACAGAAGTACATGAAGATAAGAAAGATCAGATGCACAAAGACAGATGCAACAAAAAGAAAGAAACAACAAAGACTCAATCTAAGATGGCCCTAGTCTTGACAAGATCTTGGTCAGCATCTCTTGAACCATATTGTTGTGTCCTTCTTGCCTCACCATGAAAGCACTATACTCAGCATTGAGTGAGCTTTGCTCATCCTGTCTCTTATGAATTTCTTCTAGAGTCCTTGCAAGACGAGAAGATTCATCAGAAGAAGCTTCACCGCTTTCAACCACAGGAATAGCATGTTGATCTGCCGCCTCCATAGATAGATCATTTGCAGGTATTTCCTCAACAGGAACAGTTCTAGCAACATGATCTTCAGCATCTGCTTCTTGCATAGAAGCATCTCCATATTCTGCAGCAGGAATTTCCGAGTCTCCATTTTCAAGTGCCTGAAGAATGGCAGCTAGATTCCTTGGAGCAGAAGGACCTTCAACTTCTGGTGGGTCAACAACTTCTGGAATGACCAAGCTTGGGTCTTTCGCAGACGGGTTTTCCCTCAGATAGTCAAAAAGAGTCTTGAAGTCTCCTAGCAGAACAGGATATTGAGGAATAAAGATAACAATATCCCTGCATGGATTTGCTTCCATTTCAGCAGCCAATCTTAATTGTTCCATCTCATCCAAGAAGGGCTTCTCTTCCAACAGATGTCTTCCTTTGAGACTAGCAAACCAGAAGTCTTCATAATTCCTCAGAATTCCACGAGGCCGTGGGGCAGCAGCTACACAGGCTTCCTGAAGTTCTAAAAACAGAGCATCTGATTCTCTGCGAAAGATCCTCCAGAAGTTCCGCATAGCAACATCATTCAATCCAGAACTTTCAGCAATTCTGAGAGTATCAAAGGTACTTCTGAGATTCCTCTTTATGTTTTCAAAAACTACACCAATAGGATATACAGGGCGGGATTTTATTTGGGTTTTTGAAAAGGCAGGGTTGGAAGTGAAGTACGGATGAGGTTCTCTATCCAACCTATAAGAAGATTCTGCTTCAGTATCAGAATCTAACACTACCACTTCAGCTTCAGGACGAGGCTTGGGAGTGTAGTTGCAATCACGGAGCAGCTGCTCATGTGATGCAGAGGTTGGAAAAGGAGAATCACAAAGATTGTTTTGAGAGGTGGAGGGAGTATGTTCAAGAGTGGCATTTAGAGAAGGTTGAGATGGAAAGAGAGTTTGAAGGGGTGGTATATCCAGAACAGGATTTATGGTAGGTGGAGAGGAAGGAATGGTTATAGGAGAAGATGGAGGTGTAAGAACATGGACAAAGACTGGTGATTCTGATGTGGCTTTTTCTGATTCAGGTGTAGGGACAACCTCTATTGGTGCAGCTTCTGAACAAACAGCAGGAACAGAATTAGGTTCAGAAATGCATATACCTTTGGAACCTCTCAGAAAAGCTTTGGCCACATCCTCAGTCTTCTTCTGCTTCTTACTCTTCGGCTCTTCAAAAATCTTTGTTTTGCCGCTAGCGATTTCTTTCCTTCTGACATATGCCAGAACTTCTGGTTGATTCTCAGCCTCTTGAGAGATATTTTCTTCATCAGATTCTTGAAGAATCATCTTTCTTTTTCCGATTTTCTTCTTCTCAACAACTCCAACAATCTCAGCATTGTTATTAGACTTCTTCTTCTTTTTCTCAGCTTCCTTCTTTTTCTTCTCAAAATCAGCAGAGACAGCCTTAGCAACCTTTGCAATGACTTCTTCTGGGACCATTTCTTTATTGGTGGTAGCAGCACGATGATCAAACTTTCTTTTGGTCCTTTCTTCCTTCTTACGATTCACTTTAATAGGAGCACCTTTGTCTTGATCTTTAAGACTCTTATCCTCTTTTTGTGACTTCAGATACTTAGTTCTGACTTCAGGTACCTCACTATTGAAGAAGGTTTCTGTCATACCCCAAAATTTGCCCACATACATTTTCATATGTCATTTTATTTCAAATAATTGACATAGCTTGGTCGGTAAGGTTTGCAAGTGCAAGGTCCCGGGTTCAAATCTCACCTCTAACATTTTAACTTTTATTTGCTTCTAACAATTTTAATTTTTTTTTTTATATATATTATTATTTTCTTTGATTCCATGTTTAATTTAGTTTTTCATTTAGTAAATTTAAAATATGTGAAAACCAAGCAGGAGAGAGGACCAAATCTTTCCAACCGTTACTTGTTCATTCCAAAATCATATTCAAAACTAACAAAACACCGTATCTTTCCAAATCCAAAATCAGTAAGAATCTTCCCAAATAAAGTCCGCAAATCAGTCCAAATACATAAGCTTAACTTCTAAGTTACAAGCAAATCAAACAATTGTAAATCTTTCCAAAACAACATCACGACATAATTATCCAACCTTCTTCAAATAACCGAGACAACTCTCTCTAAAAAAGGCACAAAATTTCAATCTCGGTTGAATGCAAGATCCTAAAACCTTCACTATAAAAAGCAGACGGAAATTCTTGGAAAAGGGGGAGAAAAAAGAACTAACGACACAACTAAGCCATTCACACACTAATCCATCCTCACACAAACAATTACCTTGCTGTTCCTAATTTCACAAATCTCATACGACTCCTCATCGACAGAAAACATAAAAAGTAGGAATACGGTATACGTTTTTTTTGTTTCTTTTTGCAGAAAAAAGCAAGGAAGAAGCAGATCGGCAAAACCGTATCAACGGCCGGCCACCGTGTACGCAGTCGCAAATACCACCGCTCCTTGTTGTAGATCCGGTCGCACAGCACCTTCCGGTCCGATCTCGTCGCTCACACGCCCATCGACGCCGTCGCCGTAGGTATTTCCTTTTTTTTTTTCTCTACTTCACTTTGTAACTTTGTATTGTTGATTCATTTGGCATTTGTTTTGTGTCTCTATGTTATGTGATGAAAAAATGGTGATGGAGAGAACATGAGAAAGATTGAATGATTGAGTTTTATTTGCTCTGAATGAAAGTGTCGATGGTGACAGAGAAGAAAGTTGTGTGTTGTGTTGTTTTGTTGGTCCTCTCTGCATATCTTTAATTTAGGTTTTTGATTATTCTTTTTTTTATTTGTTTATTCTATTTCATTCCATTAGATTTAATTATTTATTTAGTTATTTAATTTTGTTTTATTAAAAATTTAAAACTAAAAAAAACTCGTTCTTTTTTTTTAAATTTTAATTAGCTTTTACTAAATCATTCTAATTGTGTTAAGTTTTGTTAATTAATTATTTTTTAGTTTAGATTTATTAGGCTTTTAAGCTAATTTAGTTATCATGAAAAAAATAAAAAAAAAATAAATAGTTACGTCAGTCAGTTATATCAATGTGGTTGGTTTTAGTTTTAAATTTGAATTTGAATTTTTTTAAAAAAATGATGTGTAAGTATCTTGTACATGTGGTTTTTTTTATATAACTTAGAAATAGGTTTAATGTTTGACTTATTCAATTTGTTTTATTCTAATAGTTATTTTTTTTTTATTTTTTTTTTCTTAATTAACATGATTTAGAGATTAGTGAGAAGAGTGGGGCGCCTCTTTTTTAGTCTGCATCAATTTTATTGTTATCTTATTTCATTACTATCATTTTATTTAAATTAATTGTTTCATTTAATTTATCTAATTCAGCTAAGTTTATTTACTCTACCATGCTTAATTTCTTTAGTCATTTAATTTATTTATTACAAAAAATTCTGTATATAAAACTATTTAATTAGGACCTTAAGTTAATTTATTAATTAAATCATCAAAAATAAAAAATAGTTAGTCTAGGTTAGTTTATTTAATTAGGATAGTTTTTTATCTATTTAGTTTGTAAATAAGTTAATTAGGTTAATTACTTATTTAGTTATTAAAACCTCAAACAATTTACTCAAATTAGACGTTAGATTTTAATTGTTATTTTTTTCAATTAGTTAATTTAGCATTCGTATATAACTATGTTAATTAGAATTTAATTAGTATAATTAACTTAGAGTTAGGATTTCCTTATTAAAATCAATAAAAAAAAACTCAGAAAAATATTCTCTTTAGTAATTAGGTTTTGTTTACTTATTTGTTATTTATTGCTTATTTCTTATTTAAAATTTTAGAAATCGATGTATAGGTTGCAAGGATATTTTTGTAATAGCGTAGATTTATCTTTCTCGCACATTTACTTTCCGCACCTTTAATTTCTGCAGATATTAATTGTCTAGATGTATGACTAATAGGTGTGTATGGAAAGATAACTTAATCAAACGCTAGCTAACCTAACTCAAGATAAATACTCGAATCTAACACACATATAATTGTTGCACGCACTCACCCTTAGGGTACGCCCCTCTTTGGTTGCCTTCGATTATAAGGTCGTGTCCCTCGAAATGTAGAGGTACTCATTAGCAAAGGTCCCTCGATATAAAATCGTCACTAAGTCCCTCGATGACCCTCGATTGTTGCCTACGAAAAAGTGACGATCGCCCCTTCGAAATTGCTAAAGGTACCTCTACTTGTTGCTTTCAATGACCATCGATGACCCTTCGATGTCCCTTAAACACGTCCAATATAACAAGGGTTTCCTACTTCTATATAGTATGGATAATCCTGGGAATCATAAAAAGTATAGAAAAGGACCAAGTAATTAGGGTAGTTCTCTTAACCTGCCTAGCTCAATAAAAAAATATCTTTTCAAAAACTCTTTCAAAGACGAAGGCTACGCATTTACGCTAAAGTCCTTACGTCCCTTATGCTTCTTTTCAAAACAAACAAACATGAGCTAAGCAAATTAAGAGCCCGTAGATAACTACGGATGAAAAGGGACCTTCCCTTTTCATAACTTACCCCCCGAGCCCGTTTCTTTTAAAAAGGGTCTTTTTCTGTACTTTTTACCCTTCCTGACATTGGACAAAATAAAAGTTGGTGGCGACTCATGCTCACCGCAACATTGTTTGCAAAATAAAAATAAAAGTCAGTTCACCGAGTTACAGAACTGGCGACTCTGCTGGGGATATATTTTTAAGAGGGGTTTACCTTAGGGCTTTAGTTCATTATAAATGTTCTCAATTGTTTGTTTTGCGTGCTTTATTTTTAAGGGTATTGTTTGGGTTTACTGGTGTGAAAGATCCTACACCCGGATCTAGTGTACCTTAGGTATGTGGCAATAGACCAAGGAGACTGTACGGCTCGTCCCGATATGGTTGATCTGGTGGCCACCGTTAGTGTGACACTTTGGTCGGTTCTGATGGCCCTTGAACATGATCGAGGAGACATTAGGCTACCATGTAGTGTCGTGAAGCACTAATTTGCCCTTAGAACCCTAGTTGAACTTGACTTTGGCCTATTAAGAAGTAGCGAGATGGCCGGCTTTGGACCTTGACCGAAGCTGGTTGATACTCGAAGCTACACTCATTGAGATCAATCTTTCAAGATGTTTTCGGTCAGCCACTCGAGCGCTGACTGAGATAATGCTTTCGAGAACGATCGTCGAGATGAGCACCATAGAACCCGATCTTTATCTAGGACAGGTTGAACCAACTAAACTTCAGTGGGGAGGGTACTTACCTTTGAACTTCATGCAAGCCTTTAAACCTAAGGCTACTTGTGTGACTTGTTTGTATTCATTATCTAACCGTTTGGTTTCCTCACAGGATTTGTTTATACCCTAACTGTTTGGTTTCCTTGCAGGATTTGTGTGTACGCTAACAACTTGAACCCTTTACCTAACTAACCTTTTTCAAGGATCTCAAGTATTTAGGGCGCGCAATTCCAGGTGCCATCCTCAAGAGCCAGATTCCTAACAAGGGGCAAGAGGATTTATTTTCCTCTAGCCATGTGTCTTCAGTTTATAGGCACCATACCTATCAAGGGGCAAGAGGATTTATTTTCCTCTAGCCATGTACCTTCAAATTCAGAGGTATCCCGAATCAGAGGCTATGACCCACTGGATATGGTGAGCCTGATTCTTAAAGAAGGACGTTCAAAGACGGAAGTCGAAGTTCTTCAACAAAGCTGCAACTACATGTCAATGTTGCAAATTGGGTTCCAAAAAGATATTTGAAAGCATTGCATATGCATTTGCATACATATCATTGCATAACAGGTTTCCAGACAACGAGCTTCTCATTTTCTACCTCAAATCCCTAAAGCTGGAAACTTACAACTCATGGCACTTGACTATTCGATTGATGATCGTCAGCCACTCCGAGACAAGGTTCAAAGCCTGATCGACACAAAGGTTATCATCATTTGTACCTGGAAGCCAAATTTGAAGTTCTCCTTCGACTCAATGAATCTTCTGAAGCAATAAGTCCATACGGAGAAAATCTCCTCAATATTGGCAATTCGTAATTTCTCATGCATTTTCATGCGTAATCTTTCTTGTTCTCGTTCAATACTGTCTATATGCAATACTTGTTTGTTTTTGAACTATAATAACGATGCATTGGATGTGTTTGTCTTGAAAAAATTCATTCGCTCTCGCTCTAATATGTTCTTATTTGCTTGTGATACCAAACTCTCAATGATAAAGCATGATGACTCTGAAGAGAGAATGACGAACACATAATACCAATAATCTCAAATGGTGTGCTTTCGAGTAAAACCCTGTTGATGATGTACAGGCATTGTTTCAAATTCCCAAACACTGGAGATATAAGGAAGTTAATCCCTTGCCAACCCCTTTTGAGCCTTGAAGTAGGAGTTTCTTTTCTATACAAAAAATACCTCACATTTAACCCAGGGGCAGGGTAGTATTCAGTTAATTTGATTGAGCATTCAAAATTCATCAGGAACACGAATCTAAGGATACAATAATGGTTATCTTTCAAAAAAGGTTGAGGAAAATTCGAGACCGCGATGGTCATCTCTCGCAACAGGAGGTCAAAATATGACAATGCAACAACGACTATCCCTCGTCGACCAAGAAATGAGGCAGTTACAATCTTTCCAACAAATTGAAGACGTGTCAGGATCATACGACTTGTTCAAAAAAAAAAAAAAAAACGAATAAAAAAAAAAGAAAGAGAAAAGAAAGCCCGCTAAGTCAATAAATTGAAAACATATGACTTAGGCAAAAGTTATGGCATCCCGCTGGACTTCAAACCCAAAATTCAAAAGAGTTTGTCCAGGCAAAAGTTAGGGAAATATAAAAGAAAATCCTCAACAAAATGGGCAAAGTCGTGTGACTATAAATTCAAAGAACAAGTCGTGTGATCAAACACAAAATACGAAAGGTAAAGTGACTGCCATGTCCAGACACCTCATTGATTCCTCAATCATCTCAAACTCCTCTTGAAGGATGAATGCTCGCATTGAGTTAACTGAACTTAGATCGAAGAACATCATGAAGGGGGTGGGCACCAATAAAATTTTGAGCCTAAAAATCCTTTTTTCTAAAAATCGTGAACCTGGCCACGTTACAACCCTCAAAAGTCCTAATTGAAGCAGGGTTAATTCGAAAGCATACTGTAACGAGAATACGGTAAACCGACTCCTAGGAGTTTTGCTAAAACACTTGAGTTGGTATCACACCACATTTCACAAAAAAACTTGATGTTTTGACATCCTTTCAAAAAAATTCTTCTTTAAACTTCAAGACAAACATGCACCTTGCATTAGAATTATATTTCTCATACTAAACATTCTTTGCATATGAACAAGTATTTGACACCAGGAAAGCTTCCATCATGAACTGCAGATGAAAATTTTAATCCTTTCAAGGGACAAGTTGTCTTCAGAACTCCGTTGAGTTCGAGCGAGAATATCTCAAATTCTGATCACTCTCAGGGGCACAAAAGCAGTTGGATACTCTGTTGAGTAATAGTTCAGTCAATCTGGGGCAATGAGGTCAAGATTCAAGGGATCTCTCAAAACTGCTGAACAATTAGGAGAATTCACCCAAGCATAGCTGAAACTACCTCCGACCCAGATCAATCAGGGGCATTGTTCCTTAACTCATGATATTGGGGCAAGTTGCTTATAACAGCACAAATCTCAGGAAGTCCTCCAGACAGACAGAGTCGCTTCAAAAGCACGTCAAAAGCAGAAATATTTCCTACGAATGACTCATTTGGTTAAAACACCAATATGTACAAGGGGCATGACATGTTATTGTCCAATTCATCTGGGGCAGTCAAGTCGAGATTCAAATAATCTCTCAAAGGCGCTGAACAATCAGGGATTTATTTTCCCCGCCAAACACGGCTACAATTTACTGTCATCATTAACAATATTTTGCATTCATACATCATACACCTCATGGCATATGCATAACACTCTCATTCATTTCAAAAAACATACAATACATTACATGCATCATGACATTGCACAAAAGCTAACTTTTCCTTTCAGGTCGACCAACCGGTCATGAAGATATCATTTACAAAACCAATTTCTATCAAATATACAGTCTGGAAGCTTGAACCCCAGATTCTCAACAGATATGCTCCGGAAGCTTGAACCCCGGATAATCTGAATTCTACGACAGAAACGTTCCGGAAGCATGAACCCCGGATGTTCTGAAATCTACGGCAGATATGTTTCGGAAGCTTGAACCCCGAATGATCTGAATTCTACAACAGATATGTTCCGGAAGCTTGAACCCCGAATAATCTGAATTCTACAACAGAAACGTTCCGGAAGCATGAACCCCGGATGTTCTGAAATCTACGGCAGATATGTTTCGGAAGCTTGAACCCCGAATAATCTGAATTCTACAACAGATATGTTCCGGAAGCTTGAACCCCGGATAATCTGAAATCTACGACAGAAACGTTCCGGAAGCATGAACCCCGGATGTTCTGAAATCTACGGCAGATATGTTTCGGAAGCTTGAACCCCGAATGATCTGAATTCTACAACAGATATGTTCCGGAAGCTTGAACCCCGGATAATCTGAAATCTACGACAGAAACGTTCCGGAAGCATGAACCCCGGATGTTCTGAAATCTATGGCAGATATGTTTCGGAAGCTTGAACCCCGAATGATCTGAATTCTACAACAGATATGTTCCGGAAGCTTGAACCCCGGATAATCTGAAATCTACGACAGAAACGTTCCGGAAGCATGAACCCCGGATGTTTTGAAATCTACGGCAGATATGTTTCGGAAGCTTGAACCCCGAATGATCTGAATTCTACAACAGATATATTCCAGAAGCTTGAACCCCGGATAATCTGAAATCTACGACTGAAATGTTTCGGAAGCTCAAACCCCGAACATCTATGAATCTCTATCCCAGATATACGTTTGGAAGCTTGAACCCCAAACATTCTGAAGATCTATCATATACACACCCTGGGAAGCATGACCCCCCCACTCAGCTAGATGGCGTCTCTAAGCCCATCTCCGCTAAAAATCCCTATATCTGCAAGGGCAAATTTCTTGGTATTCTAGTGTTCAATCCTCTTCCACCTTCAGATTCCGACTGGCACACAAGCCAATCTACATCCTCAGGTTTAAGAAGATTGAACAGGGGCAGCTGTCATACCCCAAAATTTGCCCACATACATTTTCATATGTCATTTTATTTCAAATAATTGACATAGCTTGGTCGGTAAGGTTTGCAAGTGCAAGGTCCCGGGTTCAAATCTCACCTCTAACATTTTAACTTTTATTTGCTTCTAACAATTTTAATTTTTTTTTTTATATATATTATTATTTTCTTTGATTCCATGTTTAATTTAGTTTTTCATTTAGTAAATTTAAAATATGTGAAAACCAAGCAGGAGAGAGGACCAAATCTTTCCAACCGTTACTTGTTCATTCCAAAATCATATTCAAAACTAACAAAACACCGTATCTTTCCAAATCCAAAATCAGTAAGAATCTTCCCAAATAAAGTCCGCAAATCAGTCCAAATACATAAGCTTAACTTCTAAGTTACAAGCAAATCAAACAATTGTAAATCTTTCCAAAACAACATCACGACATAATTATCCAACCTTCTTCAAATAACCGAGACAACTCTCTCTAAAAAAGGCACAAAATTTCAATCTCGGTTGAATGCAAGATCCTAAAACCTTCACTATAAAAAGCAGACGGAAATTCTTGGAAAAGGGGGAGAAAAAAGAACTAACGACACAACTAAGCCATTCACACACTAATCCATCCTCACACAAACAATTACCTTGCTGTTCCTAATTTCACAAATCTCATACGACTCCTCATCGACAGAAAACATAAAAAGTAGGAATACGGTATACGTTTTTTTTGTTTCTTTTTGCAGAAAAAAGCAAGGAAGAAGCAGATCGGCAAAACCGTATCAACGGCCGGCCACCGTGTACGCAGTCGCAAATACCACCGCTCCTTGTTGTAGATCCGGTCGCACAGCACCTTCCGGTCCGATCTCGTCGCTCACACGCCCATCGACGCCGTCGCCGTAGGTATTTCCTTTTTTTTTTTCTCTACTTCACTTTGTAACTTTGTATTGTTGATTCATTTGGCATTTGTTTTGTGTCTCTATGTTATGTGATGAAAAAATGGTGATGGAGAGAACATGAGAAAGATTGAATGATTGAGTTTTATTTGCTCTGAATGAAAGTGTCGATGGTGACAGAGAAGAAAGTTGTGTGTTGTGTTGTTTTGTTGGTCCTCTCTGCATATCTTTAATTTAGGTTTTTGATTATTCTTTTTTTTATTTGTTTATTCTATTTCATTCCATTAGATTTAATTATTTATTTAGTTATTTAATTTTGTTTTATTAAAAATTTAAAACTAAAAAAAACTCGTTCTTTTTTTTTAAATTTTAATTAGCTTTTACTAAATCATTCTAATTGTGTTAAGTTTTGTTAATTAATTATTTTTTAGTTTAGATTTATTAGGCTTTTAAGCTAATTTAGTTATCATGAAAAAAATAAAAAAAAAATAAATAGTTACGTCAGTCAGTTATATCAATGTGGTTGGTTTTAGTTTTAAATTTGAATTTGAATTTTTTTAAAAAAATGATGTGTAAGTATCTTGTACATGTGGTTTTTTTTATATAACTTAGAAATAGGTTTAATGTTTGACTTATTCAATTTGTTTTATTCTAATAGTTATTTTTTTTTTATTTTTTTTTTCTTAATTAACATGATTTAGAGATTAGTGAGAAGAGTGGGGCGCCTCTTTTTTAGTCTGCATCAATTTTATTGTTATCTTATTTCATTACTATCATTTTATTTAAATTAATTGTTTCATTTAATTTATCTAATTCAGCTAAGTTTATTTACTCTACCATGCTTAATTTCTTTAGTCATTTAATTTATTTATTACAAAAAATTCTGTATATAAAACTATTTAATTAGGACCTTAAGTTAATTTATTAATTAAATCATCAAAAATAAAAAATAGTTAGTCTAGGTTAGTTTATTTAATTAGGATAGTTTTTTATCTATTTAGTTTGTAAATAAGTTAATTAGGTTAATTACTTATTTAGTTATTAAAACCTCAAACAATTTACTCAAATTAGACGTTAGATTTTAATTGTTATTTTTTTCAATTAGTTAATTTAGCATTCGTATATAACTATGTTAATTAGAATTTAATTAGTATAATTAACTTAGAGTTAGGATTTCCTTATTAAAATCAATAAAAAAAAACTCAGAAAAATATTCTCTTTAGTAATTAGGTTTTGTTTACTTATTTGTTATTTATTGCTTATTTCTTATTTAAAATTTTAGAAATCGATGTATAGGTTGCAAGGATATTTTTGTAATAGCGTAGATTTATCTTTCTCGCACATTTACTTTCCGCACCTTTAATTTCTGCAGATATTAATTGTCTAGATGTATGACTAATAGGTGTGTATGGAAAGATAACTTAATCAAACGCTAGCTAACCTAACTCAAGATAAATACTCGAATCTAACACACATATAATTGTTGCACGCACTCACCCTTAGGGTACGCCCCTCTTTGGTTGCCTTCGATTATAAGGTCGTGTCCCTCGAAATGTAGAGGTACTCATTAGCAAAGGTCCCTCGATATAAAATCGTCACTAAGTCCCTCGATGACCCTCGATTGTTGCCTACGAAAAAGTGACGATCGCCCCTTCGAAATTGCTAAAGGTACCTCTACTTGTTGCTTTCAATGACCATCGATGACCCTTCGATGTCCCTTAAACACGTCCAATATAACAAGGGTTTCCTACTTCTATATAGTATGGATAATCCTGGGAATCATAAAAAGTATAGAAAAGGACCAAGTAATTAGGGTAGTTCTCTTAACCTGCCTAGCTCAATAAAAAAATATCTTTTCAAAAACTCTTTCAAAGACGAAGGCTACGCATTTACGCTAAAGTCCTTACGTCCCTTATGCTTCTTTTCAAAACAAACAAACATGAGCTAAGCAAATTAAGAGCCCGTAGATAACTACGGATGAAAAGGGACCTTCCCTTTTCATAACTTACCCCCCGAGCCCGTTTCTTTTAAAAAGGGTCTTTTTCTGTACTTTTTACCCTTCCTGACATTGGACAAAATAAAAGTTGGTGGCGACTCATGCTCACCGCAACATTGTTTGCAAAATAAAAATAAAAGTCAGTTCACCGAGTTACAGTTTCAAAGTCAGCTAGTACTGGTTTTCTTCTGATTCTTGTTCCAGCTAGAGGTTGAGGAACTTTGAGGATAGTGTCAATAATTTTCATCTTCTTCAAAGAAAAAGCATTCAGACAGGCTCCAGAGGTGACAACAAGGTTTTTGATAATACCTTCAGACTCCAGACTCTCAACAATCTTGGAATGCACCAGAAGGTTTGTAATAATTCTACCAAAAGGAATGATTGTTCCACCATTTTCTTTTCTGAAAGCGTTTCTGGAATCCTTTACTGCTTTCCACATATGGTTGAAGATAATGTAAATCGCATCAACCTTTTTCTGAGTGGCAATGCAATAAAGAATATACCTTTGATCATTACTGATGAAATCCGAAGCATGTGTTGATTTCCTATGGTAGAAACACCCAAGAAGGATCTTTGTCCAGATTCTGTAGACATCTCTCAATTCCTTGACGTATTTTGTTTTCTTGACATTTGGATAAAGAGTGGATAGGACATCTCCCATATCTGCCCTTTGATCAAGCTCAAAAACCCCTTCAGGGTTTTTCAGATCAAACATCATTCTTAGGATGTTTTCAGTAATAACGACAAACTTTCCATGAACGAAAGAAATTATAGATTTTGGAGCAACCACAGCATGTACCCAGAACTCCTTGACAAGATCCGGATAAACTGGACCAACGAACTCAGCAAAAAACGAGGTCCATCCTTGAAAGATGATGTCTTCTTTAAGGTGAAATTGGTTTTCTTCAATGTTGTCAAAGTCAACCATGAGTTCACACAGAACTTCCAATTCATCTTTAGGAATGGAGCATGCAACAACAGGGGTGAGTTGCAAAGTTTCTTCTTGGAGATGATGAGGAACAGATGACTCAGCATTTTGGGATGAGAAGGCAGCCATGGATGCAGAATGAACAAAAACGAACAAGAAGAGCGAACTGGGTTTTCGATTAGGGTTTTTTGAAAACGGCTAAGAACTTTTCAAACGAGAGAATGCAAGGAGAGAGAGAGACAAGGGAGCGAAAAAAAATGTAAGAAATGATTTGAAAAGAATATATAGAGACGGATTTGAAAAGGAAAATAATAAGAAATATAAACTGAACAGTTCCAGAATCAAAAGAAATCAATTTTATTAAATGATGAGTGACGTGAGGAGAGAGAACGTGGTAAATGAAATGATTTAAAACAGTTACCTAGGTCGGCGTCTTTTCAACTGCACGCTTTGTACTAACCGTACAGACACGTGTTCACCATCAGATAGTAGATGACATCTGTAAATTTCAGAATAGACTTTACGCCTTCAGATTCAGATCACTGCTTCTGATCTGATCAACTTTCTCTTCTGGAAACACTCCTTCTGAAGTGTGCTGATATAAATCTGAATGATCTTCTGATCCATTACTTCTGATATACACAGCTTCTGGAGGTTCACTTCTTTGTTCTGCAGCTTCTGATAAGACAAAACTGTATCTGCAGAAATTCTTAAGCTGCTTTGTTTCATCAGAGACAAGTTTATCATCAAACCAGATAATTATTGATTCGTCCACAATCAATGTTTCAATATTGTATATTCTGTAGCATTTAGAGCATTCAGAATAATCCAGAACGAAACATCAATGCTTTAGAGACAAACAAAACAGATGGTTTCAAGACTGATAAACTATCTCTTCTGATCTCCTTCAGACAAAGTTTCTTCAACAGATTTAAGTACCAGAACTTGGAAGACAGTCTTTCTTCCCTTCAAGTGTTGAGATCAACTTGAGTCCAGGAGACATGTCATGTTGACTTTTATCTTCTTTGTCACCAAGAGAATCTGCAAAAGAAATAGTCTTTTTCTTTGGTACCCACATTTTCTTGGGTCCTTTCTTGTTAGATTTTCTCAAGTTCTGATTGAACTTGGGTTTAACATTGTAAGCAATAGGAGGAACAGCATGATAATTTTTAATGTGAGTTTCATGATATTTCCTAGGTTGTGTCACATGCTTTTTGGTGTGTGTTATGTGAAAGCTTTGAGCATGTGAAGTGTGCCTAATATCATGGGAGTGGCCATACTTGAACTGATCATACAATGGCTTGTATGTGAATTTCATTTCATCAACAGGTTCAAGTTTGTATGGGGTTTCACCCTCAAACCCAATGCCTACTCTTTTGTTTCCAGACACAGCATATATCATAGAAGCTAGATGACTTCTGCCAATACTTCTAGATAAGAACTTCCTGAAACTTAAATCATATTCTTTCAGAATATGGTTTAGACTAGGAGTGGATTGTTCTGAATCAGAAGGAGATCCAACATTATTGGATAATTTTAAAAGTTTTTCTTTTAATTCAGAATTCTCCAACTCAAGCTTCTTTGTTTCAAATTCAAATAGCTTTTTCAGCTTTTTGTATTTGAGACTAATCTGAGACTTGAGTTCCAGAAGTTCAGTTAGACCGGAAACTAACTCATCTCTAGTAAGTTCAGAAAATACCTCTTCAGAATCTGATTCTGATGTAGATTCTGATCCGTCATCTTCTGTCGCCATCAGCGCACAGTTGGCCTGCTCATCTTCAGAGTCTGAATCATCTTCTGACTCATCCCAGGTTGCCATAAGACCTTTCTTCTTATGAAACTTCTTCTTGGGATTTTCCTTCTGAAGATTTGGACATTCATTCTTGAAGTGTCCAGGCTCATTGCATTCATAGCACATGACCTTCTTCTTGTCAAATCTTCTGTCATCAGAAGATTCTCCACGTTCAAATTTCTTTGAACTTCTGAAGCCTCTGAACTTCCTTTGCTTGGTCTTCCAGAGTTGATTTAGCCTTCTGGAGATCAGGGACAGTTCATCTTCTTCTTCAGATTCTGATTCTTCAGGATCTTCTTCTCTAGCCTGAAAAGCGTTAGTGCATTTCTTGATATTGGATTTTAATGCAATAGACTTACCTTTCTTTTGAGGCTCATTTGCGTCCAGCTCTATTTCATGACTTCTCAAGGCACTGATAAGCTCTTCCAGAGAAACTTCATTCAGATTCTTTGCAATCTTGAATGCAGTCACCATAGGACCCCATCTTCTGGGTAAGCTTCTGATGATCTTCTTTACATGATCAGCCTTGGTGTATCCCTTGTCAAGAACTCTCAATCCAGCAGTAAGAGTTTGAAATCTTGAAAACATCTTTTCAATGTCTTCATCATCCTCCATCTTGAAGGCTTCATACTTCTGGATTAAAGCTAGAGCTTTAGTCTCCTTGACTTGAGCGTTTCCTTCATGAGTCATTTTCAAGGACTCATATATGTCATAGGCCGTTTCCCTGTTAGATATCTTCTCATACTCAGCATGAGAGATAGCATTCAGCAAAACAGTTCTGCATTTATGATGATTCCTGAAAAGCTTTTTCTGATCATCATTCATTTCTTGCCTTGTCAGCTTTACGCCTCTGGCATTCACTGGATGTTTGTAACCATCCATCAGAAGATCCCATAGATCACCATCTAGACCAAGAAAGTAACTTTCCAGTTTATCTTTCCAGTATTCAAAGTTTTCACCATCAAATACCGGCGGTCTAGTATAACCATTGTTACCGTTGTATTGCTCAGCAGAGCCAGATGTAGATGCAGGTGTAGACTTTTCACTTTCATCAACCATCTTTTACTGAAGCGTTTTTCTCTTCCTGAATCTTTTCTAAAACACGGTTAAGTGCTTGCACCTTAGAACCGGCGCTCTGATGCCAATTGAAGGATAGAAAAACACTTAGAAAGGGGGGGATTGAATAAGTGTAGCTTTAGTTTTCGGTGGCGATTTCAGACAGATTTTACCTGTCGTCCCCAGAGGCAGTCGTTCCGATATTGTACACTGTGCCATAAATGCATCTTACATATGGCATTCAGTTGAGGTATTAACATTGACAATAAACATGCGGCTACAAACAGGATCAACGCAGACTGATAAAAATGAGATAGCGCAGTTTTCATATTGGCTTTTAAGAATAGGAGAGGGCCGAATATCTGAGCCTAATGACGGCACCGCCGAAATCGAGATACCACCTGATATTTTGATAACAGAATTCGATGATCCAATTGTGGCCATTGTCAATACCACATACCCTGATTTCATAAATAATTTCCAATCTGTTGATTACCTTAAAAGTCGAGCGATACTGGCCTCTACACTGGAGATTGTTGATCAGATCAATGACCATATACTTAACTTAATGCCAGGTTAAGCAACAAAAATATATAATTTAATGGATTATATTAATCGATTTTATGCTTTTACTAATTCTGTTCAGTCAACAATGCAGGAGAGATTCGTGACTACTACAGCGCAAATTCAGTTGACAAGTCTGAGATTCATGACCCAACAGTAGTTGATATCCTCACGCCAGAATTTCTAAGTTCCCTCCGAACATCAGGTTTGCCAAACCATCACTTAAAACTAAAGGTTGGGACACCTATAATGCTCATGAGAAATATAGATTAATCTGAAGGTTTGTGTAACGGCACAAGGCTGTGTATAACAAAGATGGCAGCCCATGTACTCGAGGCTTCAATAATGACCGGTAAAGGTTTGGGAAATTTGGTTTACATACCTCGAATGGACATGTCACCATCCCAATCACCATGGCCATTCAAACTGAATAGGAGACAGTTCCCTATTATAGTTTCCTATTCTATGACAATCAACAAATCACAGGGACAGTCATTGGATAACGTTGGTTTGTACTTACCAAGAGATGTATTCACACATGGCCAGATTTATGTGGCATTGTCAAGAGTAACAACAAAAAAAGGAATCAAAATACTGATACATGATGAAGAAAAGAAATTCAGGGGGAAAACTACAAATGCTGTGTATAAAGAGGTTTTTAACAATGTCTGAGTTTTAAACATTAATCTCAGTAATTCTGTAACAACAGTAATATATATTACTAACAGCATATTAGTAATGCAAGTAACAGCAGTAATATATATTACTAACAGCATATTAGTAAAAAGAGGTTATTAACAATGTCTGAGTTTCAAACATTTATCTTAGTAATTCTGTAACAGCAGTAATATATATTACTAACATCTTCATATGTATGTTGTAATGATTTATGGTACCTTTCTCATTAATATTATTAAGTCCAATGTATGAATAGCATACCATCTAAATACCAAAATCTTATATATTAATATAAAGATGGAGCTAAGTCCACCAGGGAATTACAAAATATTCATAGAAATATTAATAGATAGATACTTATAACAAACTTTTACATCATTTTTCAATTTTTCAACATTGTTACAAGTATCTCCTTGCTGACGGGATCCTTAATGCTGAAACCCATAGAGTCTCCATTAAGCAGGCACATTTCCTTGGCAAATTTGTACCAACCACGCCCTAAGAACATCTGACCCTTTTCGGTATGATGAACTTCACATTCATACCTGACTTCTCTTTCCCAGTCGACCAAATCTACAAACCTTACTCCATTGAGCCAGCGAGTTGCCACAATATGCTTAGAAATTTCCTACAATATTAATATAAAACAACATTAGATTATCCCATTAACGGTCCTAAAACAGTAAGCTTAAAACAAATAATAACTTACAAGAAGACATGACTGAGCCATCTTCCCATTGGCCACATCTTTCTTCCAGATACAATATGGTAACTTAGCAGGCTGCTCTGCATGGCAACTAACATCCTCACCTTCCGGTTCATGGCATCTGAAACATAATACAGACAAACAACATGGCCAATTTGTTAGAACAAGATTTGTTCTGATCAATATTCTTAGTTTTGATGATAACAAGGATATGAATTTTGTGTGAGATAATGTGGTACTCTAATACACTGCAATTTCCTTTTCAGGAAATATATAAAGAGTATGCACAAATCAGCGCTCAGAAGCTTTGTCTCAGAAGGTTCAGCATGCAACATCAGAACATGGTCTGGCAAGACATCAGAAGATGGTCAAAGCAGAATCAGAACATGGGTCTATGGAAGCATCAGAAGAACTTGAGATCAGAAGCAGAAGCACTGAAAGTCTCATGGTATCACGCTCAGAAGCACTTCAAGGTCAGAAGACAAGAAGATGCTCTGCACCAAGCTGTTTAACTCTGATGATATTCAAACGTTATATACACAAACATCAGATCAGAAGCAAGTACAAGTGGCAGGCTACGCTGACTGACAAAAGGAACGTTAGAAGCTATTAAAGGCAACGTCAGTAGACACAGCGTAAACAAGGCTCGAGGTAGTTGACAAAAGAGTGAAACATTAAATGCAATGCTGTATGGAATACGCAAAGCATTAAAAGCTCCCAACGGTCATCTTCTCAAGTGCCTATAAATATGAAGTTCTGATGAGAAGCAAGGTTACACCAATTCTGAACGAACTTACTCTGAAAAACTTGCTGAAACGCTGTTCAACTCAAAGCTCAGAAACTTCATCTTCATCAAAGCTCACTACATTGCTGTTGTAATATATTAGTGAGATTAAGCTTAAACTTTAAGAGAAATATCACTGTTGTGATTATAGCTTTTCAGAAGCATTGTAAAACTCTTATTTGATTACATTAATTTGTAAGTAACTAGAGTGATCAAGTGTTGATCAGGATACTCTAGGAAGTTTTAGCTTGTGTCTAAGCAGTTGTAATTAGAGTGATCACGTGGTGGTCAGGATACTCTAAGAAAGTCTTAGCTTGTGTCTAAGCATTTGTTCCTGGAGTGATCAGGTTGTGATCAGGATACTCTAGAAGACTTAGTCGTGGGCCAAGTGGAAAACCATTGTAATCTGTTGCGATTAGTGGATTAAATCCTCAGGTGAGGTAAATCACTCCGTGGGGGTGGACTGGAGTAGTTTAGTTAACAACGAACCAGGATAAAAATAATTGTGCAAATTGTTTTTATCGTTCAAGTTTTTAGACTACACTTATTCAAACCCCCCCTTTCTAAGTGTTTTTCTATCCTTCACAATTAATAAATGTGTTATCAAACCTTCTAAATTAAAGCATAAAAACGTATACTCAACATAAGCTAATTCAAACATACACAGAGTTATCAGAAGTGACAGCTTTCCCCACAACCATTTGGTTCACCGAGTTTTCTTCACCTGCATGCAATCATATACAACTTTTAAATTTCAAATGCAACAGAACAACCATTCAAATGATATGATAACCTTTACCTCTCATTGCTTGATCAACTCTTCCTTCCATCTTTTCATAAATTCGCAGCTAACACTATTGGTGCCAGAGTAATGATGACTGCTTCAGTTTTTAGTGCTTTCAAACTTCCTACACCTTACTTATATAACACTCTAAATGGACTCTTCACATACCTGGAACTTTTCCACCGTCCAATAGAATTCAACGCAATTGTTCAATTAGTCTTCTTTGCATTTACATCACTTCAAAACAGTTTTCATTTTATTTATATTCCTCACGAAACACATTTACTGCCCATAACCCAATTGATCTTTCACATCCCAATATAATATAACACATTACAACTATTTTATAACCATTTAATATTACTATACTACTGTTTAGCATATACTATTAAATTCAATTTTCAACTATTCATAAGTCCATTGTTGTATGTTCACCATTTAGATTTAATAGGCTACTATTTACAAGACCCATTTCACTACTTATACCAACAATAATGAAATTAGGAACCCTATTGTAATCAATTTTGATAGAAATCCTGTTCACTACTTATAATAAGCAATACTTAATTTAAAAACAGATTGGTAATCAATTTTGCATATAAAAACATGGCAGATTTTGCACAATCAATAAAACTTAAAACCAAAACTGATAATATTTAATTTAAAAACCATACATAGTATCATAATTGTTAATCTTTGTTCACATCCACCATTACCAAAAAAAAAAACAAAACCATAATTCGCATACAAACTAAACTAACAACAAACTGTCCTATACATCCACCACAAACATTGCCTAACAAACAGCTCTATCAACGATCACCACTGCACTCCACTGTTACCATAATATCTAACACTGGCGGGTAATAAATCACAAAGTGCAATTTATCTCCTTCTTTCAATTCAGCTGCCCTTACATAATCAAACCATTCTCCATACAAATATGTTTCCTTTTTGTTTGGCCTCTTCTTCACATTGCACTCATATGGGTACCCGTTGTCCACATCATAGAGGGTGATCTCTGACATTCCAGCAAAACCACATTTGTCTATTACTTCTGCAGGAATATGCTGCACTCATTGACAGACAATATCAGTTACATTACATCTGTGTATAACACCATTGTGCCAATAACTATAGACTTTAAACACTACTTACCATAACATTTGAGCAAAACTTCTTTACATCATCAACTTCACGAGTCCAGTACGCTTCTTCCAGCTCCTCCTGTATAGGACTCATTTCCCTGAAATAAACACCACATTTACACCAAAATGGCAACACAATGACATCAGTATACCTATAACTATAATATATTCCCTATCACTTAAAAAAACATTACCTGTCACTATCAGAAGAGACCATTATGTATTCATTCAAATCAGCAGTATCTGATAATCCCGCAGAAGTTCCTATCCCATCTCCATCATTCCTTCAACACAATAACATACAAACTAATCATTAAACTAAGTTGTACACATTCTTTGGGAAACACATTCAATTCTGTGGAGGTTAGGTTCTATTTACACACAACATACATTTATCAAAACTACTACCGTAACATGCAAAAACAAATAAAATTATAAGATTACCCTTTATTTTCAACAACACTGGCAGCATCTACAGAATCATCCTTTTGACCGACCTTAGAAACTTCACCAGCATCGTCGACACGATTCAATCTTTCATGTTGTTTCTTCCATTCCTCCCTAACATCCTCATTCTCATGTGACCCACTCAGTATCCTCTCAATCGTAAGCCGCTTCCATGGTGTTTGCAACTCCAACCAATCGGGTGAACTGGAATCAAAACAACATCACGACCTCTAAATGGATGAATATCATATAATAAACTCTGCAAACAACATAAATAGAAACACATGCACATACCTCATTTGAAGAGGATACCTTCTTGCCTGTGACATGTTGTTCTTCAAACTTATCACCGAACCCTGCGTTTCTTACAGCAACAATGCCCAACACAGACTTATGAAGACACAACCTTTGATTTCCAACACGTTGAAAGTTATGAAGTCCAACGTTTCTTTTATTTTAAATGCCAACGTTATGTAACAATAACAATAATAGGATTCTTTTGTGGGCCTATTAATCCTATTAGGTCTAACAATAAAATTAGGTAATCTCCACCAAGGCTAACCATCTAAGGCCCAATGAAGTTTAATGTCCTATTAACTTACATATAGTAACCAACAATAAGGCCCAGCATATATTTTTAACCTATTTCAATCATTTTACCATATTATATGAACTTACCCATATATATTAATTTTTCCTATTCTATTTAAGTTCCCTAAAACCCAATGCGCAAGACCGACGGGTACCCGTGCGAACGCACGGGTAAGACACTAGTTCAAACTATAAAAAAAAAATCACTTTTCACTTGTTTGCTACAAAGTTACCGAGAGAGTATACCATACAAGTACAAACTAGATAATTTGAGAAGCACCATTTCAGTTCTCTATTTTCAGCAACCGGACAACCCATCATTAAGTATTCCGGTATTCAGTTTTACAAAGCAACCAACCGAATAACACAAACATGTGTATTCCGATTTTTCAAAAAACCAAACGGATAACCCATTTGCCTGTTATCCGGTTCTTTTTACTATTTTTCGGATAACACTTCTCTTGGTTATACAACTTATCATCTTTCTTAATTTTTTTAAAATTTTTTAGTGGTTCGCAGAAGAAGAGGTTTGGACGACGAAATGCGCCGAGAAGGAAGATAATGTCGACAGACAGCGGATGATGGCGAGGCATACCAGGGAGCTGCACCTGAGGCTGGTCCGCAGAACCCGAAATTCCCCGGAGGATTGACTGATACTTCTCTTCTGACAAGGTATCGGGATCCCGTTGCTCGCCATTTATGGTTCAACAAAGGTAAGTTAATATCTCGTTTTATGTTGAATAATTTTGAATTTTATGTACTTATATGTTACCCCCCCCCCCCCACACACACACACACATATATATATATTAAATTGTTTTCAAGAGAGAATACCAAATAATTCCCTAAAGATTGCTGCACATGGCAGCAAATTAAAGGATAGGTTCTGTACAGTCTCCCACTGGTGATGGAGCACTGGTTAGTTGACTCTGGTATGCCCTCTCTTCGGCATACTAG
Organism: Vicia villosa; assembly: GCF_029867415.1. NCBI lineage: Eukaryota > Viridiplantae > Streptophyta > Magnoliopsida > Fabales > Fabaceae > Vicia > Vicia villosa. Next base: position 34,029,476 of record NC_081180.1, on the reverse strand, counting down.
TTTGTCTAGAGTAGATACAAATCTATTATTTAACTTTGTTGAGAGATGGCATCCTGAAACATCACCATTTCATATGTCATTCGGCGAGATGACCCTTATTGTGTTGTCACTGTTACCAATGCTATCACTCTAGCTGTTGAATTGTTTGGTGTTTTATTGAGGGATCCATCTAAGGAGGCTACTACCGTTAGGGGTCCTTATTATAGGTTAGATTGGTTGAAGCAAATATTTGAGCAATAGAGAGTTGCTAATAATTTTCACGGCGCTGCTAGAGCCTACATCATGTTGTTGTTAGGTTGTACTATTCTTGCCGACAAGACATTTACTCTTATAGAGGCAAAGTATTTACCATTATTGAGGAATTTGAATGGATGTGGTAGATATTATTGGGGGCAGGTGCACTAATCCACCTATACAGATACTTATGAGATGCTTCCTTCTATTCTTGCAAGCAGCTTGGCCGTTATGCCTCTCTTTTTCAGGTACAAAATGGTTTATTTAAATTTTAGTTATATTTAATTGTGATTTAGTTTAATTTATAATATTCTTGTTTTGTTACCGTGTTGGATTCATGAGTATTTTCCAACTGTTGGCAAGAGAGGTACTTTTGAGATTGGTGGTATGGGTAGTCCACTTCCGAGGGCGTCGAGATGAGAATATAGGCAAGGGACACAAAAAGTTGATGTGATTCGAGATGTGTTAGATCTATTGCCCCCTGCGATGAGATGGGGATATAGGCACTTTGTGTTTCACTATCTCCTTCTTTGTATTTTTCACCTCTATCACAGTCAAATATTAATTTGTCACTTCTTCCTCTCTTGCCTATTGTGGTATCTGAACGAGTTATTATAACCGTTACTTTATTCCTGATTCCAACCTCTCTGATCCAACTTGTCGCCTCTTCTCTTGTAGCAAATTTTTGAGCAGTTACAAAAGCATATGTGGTATCTGCGCATGTTTGATTTACATCGCATATCATCAAAGGAGGATCCACACCCAGGGCAGATCTACTCTATGGTAAATGGGGGCAGCTTACCCCACTGCTTCAATTGGTTTTTAACTAATAAATGAATGTTTTTGTAATTTGCCCCCACTTGAAAGGGTTGATTTGTCCCCAGACATGCCATTAATAATGTTTAACTAATTAAGTTTTTAACAACTAATATTACATTTAACAAATTGGTTTTTAACTAATAAATATTGACATGTTATATATATGTTAAGAAAATAATTAACTTGCCCTGATTATTGATTAATTTTTTAGTGCTCCAAATAAAAATAAAACGAAATTTCTTTACACACTACTCTCTCAAATAAAAAATAAAAAAAATATTCTACTCCCTTCTCTTTTTTTCTTTATTTTTGTTTTGAAAAGTATCATGGATAGAGTGATTTATTAACAATAAAAATTTAATTAATTTAATTCGATTTTATCTATTCGATTTTTTTTTTTTTTTGATTTATTTGGCTCTATAATCAACTCAGAAATTATATCATTGATATCCATTTTAGTAAAAAATTTAATTTAGATGAAATTGTTAATAATTTTAGAAAAATTAGTTGGAGTTGAAAAATATATAGTTTATTAATTGGTGTATTCAATTTTAATTTTTTTTTATAACCATGAATTTTGTAAAAAAAAAATAGCGTTCACCCATAAATAGTTGTCACAAAATATATATATATATATATATATATATATATATATATATATATATATATATATATATATATATATATATATATATATATATATATATATATATATGGGGACGACTCAAGTGAGAACACTTGGTTATTATGAGAATTGAAAACAATGAATCACGACCATTAAATTTTGATTTGTCGATTTTAATGGATTGAATTGGTTTCTCTTTCTAAGATCCTTAGTATTTATTTTAAATCAACATAGAAAGAGAAACCAATCTAGTTCATTAAAATCAACAAATTAAAATTTAACGGTCGTGATTCATTGTTCTCATTTTTCATAATAACCAAGTGTTCTCACTTGAGTCGTCCCCTATATATATATATATATATATATATATATATATATATATATATATATAGGGAGCGTATCTGGTGAGAACTGATATTTTTATGAGAAATGAGAACTATTGATATCAGCCATCAGATATAATTAACGTTTAAGATTTATTGATTCCATATTAAGAGCACCTTACTGAATTTTTATCAATTATGATCAATATTTAAAAATTCCATAAATAAATTATCTTTTCAAAAGAAGATTTCTACTTCTCTAATTATTAGAATATTATCAAAATAAGAGAATCCTTTTCAGAATTATTACACTTAATATTTTAATGTTATCACAATTTTTTTTATACTAATGTGCTATTATTTGATCAAATAAGATTAGAACATCGGTGATAAATATAATTTAATCTTATGATTGAATAAATAATATTTTAATCATATTTATCACTTTTAAGATTTATTAATTCCATACAAATAGTATATTATTGTCTTTTTATCTAGTATGCTCAGTATTTAAATTTTTCATAAAAAGATATTATTTCCAATTGTTTTTACTTGTTTTAATTATTAAAATTTTAACACAAGTATAATTTATTTTAAATGGTGATGATCGTTGAAATTTTATTAAAAGAAAAATTACCAAACTTGCAAGTTAATAATTCAACCAAATCTATATATATTTAATAATTTTACATTCTTAAAACTTTTAATCAAATTAAAATATATCTAGTAAATCAATAATGTGTTTTAATTTAAAATAGCCGCAATAATAACTTGCAAAAACAAAATATTTCAAACTTTCAAATAAATAAATAAATCAAATTTAAATATAAGTAATAATTTCATTTTCTTCAACATTTTTAATCAAATACAAATATAAATAATAGATTTTTAAAAAAATATTTAAAATGGATAAAATAGTATGGCATGCAAAAAAAAATTAATTTAAAAATAAATAAATCATCCAAATCAAAATATCAGTAATAAATTTACATTCTTAAGTTTTTTAGTTAAAAGTGACAAATTAATAACAAGTTATATTTATAATTATGTGAAGAATAAAAGTTTATGAATTCTTAAGTATAAATTAAATTTTATATTCATAGTATTATTCAAAGTTAAATAATGAACAATTCAAAATCAATTATGAAGAATAAAATAATATATTATAAATAAAATAATTTACTTCATTCAAAATAAATTATAGATCAAATTAAAATGGAGTTAGAATTAGTGAAAATAAAAAATATTGTGATAACATTTAAATATTAAGTGTTATAATTCCGAAAAAATTCTCTTATTTTGATAATACTCTAATAATTAAAGAAATAAAAATATTCTTTTGAAAAGATAATTTATTTATGGAATTTTTAAATATTGATCATAATTGATAAAAATTCAGTAAGGTGCTCTTAATATGGAATCAATAAATCTTAAACGTTAATTATATCTGATGACTGATATCAATAGTTCTCATTTCTCATAAAAATATCAGTTCTCACCGGATACGCTCCCTATATATATATATATATATATATATATATATATATATATATATATATATATATATATATATATATATATATATATATATATATATATATATATATATATATATTAGATGTTAAAAGTGTCTTAGATTTTATCCTTACAACTTAGGTAAATAAAATTTAGATATGAATTCATACTTATATTTGAGATCTCACAATTATTTGTGTTATATATTACTATAAAAAAAAGTCTTCAACTTTTGGAAATTCAATGATTTTAATTTGTAATTTTCAGTTTTATTTTCCTATTTATAATAATGTTATTTTTTTGGATCTATGATAAAATGATAATAATCATCGAAATTTCATGTATACAGTTAAAAATTCTCAAATTTAAATTGATATAAAATGTTAAGAAAACATTAATAATAATTGTCAATTGAATTATGTCTTACATATAATTGTAACGATGCGATTACTATACATCCTTATTCATATACTTTTATATAAATATTTAAAATAAAAATTTTGACCCCACTAATCAAAAATCCTAGATCCGTCCCTGTCCACACCTGTGAGTTAAAATTAAATAAAATTAATAATTTAAAAAATAAACAAAAGTGTGCATCGGAATACCAACGAAAGGGAAATCCGGTTGGAAAAAAACAAAAGTGGAAAACACGCATCTGTGATTTCCGGTTTGTGCAAAAAGCATAACCAGAAAATAGGTTATTACATTATCCGGTGTGATTACATTTAACTGGATCTTAAGCTAAAGTTATACTGTTATTGGAAATATTACTAACCGGATTTTTGCATGTTGTGTTATCCGATTGGCATGCGTAGGATACACACTTGTCAACTTCGAATAACTTGGATGAATAGTAAGAAAGTTAAAGTAAAAAGAGAAAAGGACAAATTTGGAATATTTTCAAAATTGTAGGGGTATAGGGATAACTGTTGGGGTACATGGTAAAATTTTCAAAATAATGCCTGAAACATTAGGTGCAAATTAACCTTATTATTTTACTTGCCACTCCCAAATTATACCTAACACCTCTTGTTTTTCATTATTCTAGAAATGTCCTTGGTGAAATGAGAATAATTTTTTTCCAATGAAATTTCTAATACAATATTGAATTTTCCAGTAGTTCATTTGAAATTTTTCGATAAATTGCAGTTAATTTCGAAAATTTTAAAATTTATGGTAAAATCTTGTAAATTTTGAAATCTTTGGTAAAATTTTAGAAATTTCGAAATTGCTGGTAAAATCTCCCTAAAATTTCAAAATTTCCGATAAAATCTACTGGAAATTTTAAAATTTCTGGTAAAATCTATTGGAAATTTCAAAATTTTCGGTAAAATCTCTTGGAAATTTCAAAATTTCTAGTAAAATATCTTGGAAATTTCAAAATTTTCAATAAAAATCTCACTTTTTAAAAGAATTTCTAATATGTGCTTGAAATTTTCGGTATCACCCAAAAAAATTTAAATTTTGTGGTGCAAAATTTGAACAAGTTTATTTTAGTCTTTTCATACACTCTAGATGTTAGGTATAAGTATAAGTGTGGGGTGACCGGCTAACTTGTCTATTATCCCACACCAGAGGCAGTAAACACCGAGCTCATTCGTTCCTTATTCTACCGATCATACAAAAATAATCTAGTACATCAATTTAATCACAAATTGAATTTCCAAAATCAAAAACCTTTCTGGATGAAAATTTGAAAATTACGGCATCAATTGAACCGTGTACAAACCAGGCACTTCACCGGAGCCAATGAACCGCTAATTAATAAATTCTAAATTCTGTCTCGATGGGGGCATTTTTAAATTGGAAAGGTTCAATTATATTAGGGTTAAATATATATTTTTTTCTATAAAATTGTTAACTTTTATTTTTGATCCTTATAAAAAACAAACATGTTTTGATCCTTATATAATTATTATTTACATAATTTTAGTTCCCACCGTTAAAGCAATGTGTATTTTTGAATGATTATTTTACATAAATGTTTAGAACGTTATAAAAAATTTCTAAAAAAATAATTAAAATTTAATTTATAAGTCGAGATTTACATTACTTTTTATCATTATCTTTTGAAAATTTAAAAACTCATATTTAATTCTTCTCATTTTAAAAAATTATAAAATTTGGTAAAGAAACTTAGTATACTATTCTAAACTTATATAATATCTTGTTTACAAAAAAAAAAAGTAATATGAATATTTATGAAAAAATTATTAAAAGATTTAAAAGTTTAACGAAAATTAAATAATTTTTAAATTTTTAGAAAATAAATAAAAAATTCGTAAGTATCAAAACATGTCATTTTTTTATAGGACTAAATTTTTTTAAATATTTATAAGATAAAAAACATATTTAACCTTTTATGTTATTTTAAAAGAGGTTTATAAAAAGATGCATTTATACTATTTGAAAACAGGTTATGAAAAATTAAGTGAATTTAAAACGTGAGAATGATGATAATAGAGAATAAGATTATTATTCATTTGGGGTGTGTTTGTTTCAAGGTTAGAAAAATTATTCCTTGGAATGATATTCCCAGAATTAGTATTCCTTGGAATATTATTCCAACTTATGTGTTTGGTAAGAATTTTGTTTCCTAGGAATAATGATAAAATTTGTTTAATTTAAAAATATTAAAAAATAAAAAATAATAATAAATGTGAGTGATAGTGGGGAAGTTAAAGTTGGTTGAACTTATTCCCATGGGAATATTATATTCTCACCCTTTAAGCCTTGGAATAAAAATAAAAAAGTCATGTGTAAATAAGAATTCTGAAAATAAAAAATGCCTTGAAATAATTTTTTAAAACTTGAATCAAACATGATGAGAATGTTGCATTCCCATGGCCATATTCCTGGAAAACTTTTTTACAACCTTGAAACAAACACACCCTTGAAGTATTTAATTGATTGGAGTGGTGTATTTGGGAGGAAGTTATAAAAATGTGTGTTTGTTTCAATTTAAATATTAAATTTTCTTGAAAATATATTTTCAGGATTATTATTCTTATGTATAATATTTCTATCTATGTGTTTGGCAAAAAATTATATATTTCAGGAACATTATAAATTTTATTTAATTTAAAAAAATAAAATAAAAATAAAATAAAAATAAATGTGAAGACTAGTGTGAAGTTGTACTTAGTTGAGCATTATTTCTATGGGAACGATTTCAGCCTTAAAGCATGGAAATAAATTTTAAAAATTTCATATGTAATACTAACATCATTCCTGAAAATAAAAAGTGACTTGAAACTTTTTTTTGTTAACTTGAAACAAACACGAGATTGTTGTATTTTCAATGTCACGTAAATATATTTGCAATCCTTAAAACAAATATACCATAAAAATCACGTGGATGTTACTTCAAAATGTGGATTTATAAAGAATTAACTAATTAATTATTTTTATAATTATTTCATTAATTGAAGAGATTATGTGGAATTAATTGAAAAGATATGGGCTTATTATTATTAATTAAATAGAGAAGTGGGTGGATTTATAATAACTAATTAATTAGTTTTATTATAAAATATTATTATAATTTAGAAGTGGGTGGATTTATTATAATTAATTATTATTGTTATTAATTGTTGAAAGGTGGAAAAATTTTAATGAGAAGAAGTTATACAATTATACTCATAAAGTATGAATTTTATTAATTTTTATTTTTCTTAATTGTTGGAAAAATTGGGCAGAAAATTTTAATGTAAAGAAGTTATAGGATTATAATAAAAATATGAATTTATAAAGAATTAATTAATTAATTACTATTATAAATTATTTTGATTATAAAATATTATTATAATTTAGAAGTGGGCAGATTTATAATAATTAATTAATTTTTATTTTTATTAATTGTTTAAAAGATTAAACAGAAAATTTTTATGGAAAGAAGTTAATTTTGATGAGAATAAGTTATATTTTAGTATGACGATGATAGTTCTATTTTCCACTGGGAATAAAAGTCATATTAGCCGGGTGCAGTTATCGTGCATAGATAAAAATCTATGCACCGTGCATAGATTATTATGGACCCTTAGATCATTGGATCAAATTCTAGATATCAATTGTTATTACTCAATACCCAATACTCACCACTCAATATTTAATACTCAATACTCAATACTGAATTAAAAACATGATACAATGGCTTACGTAGATTTATGCACGGTGCATAAGGAAAATCCTTATGCATATTAGCCAAAGCCATATTAGCCATCCCAACTTGTGAAACAATGACAGACATGAGTCCCTTGTTTGACGGACTTAACTCGGTCGGGATAATGTGTGGTGCTACAGACATGTATGTCACATTCCTCTAGTTTTTCCATTTTACTTTTGTTTTTATTAGAAGACATTTCTTTCCTTGTAGAATGCTTTAAGAGAAGACTTGTTGGTCAAGGTCTTCGTAAAAGTATTAGAAAAGTTTTAGAAACTTAGAAGGAAATTTCTTTACCCACCTCCTACCCTTCTTAAACATCTCTGGCGAATTTACCAAAATACCCCTTGTTTCGGAAATGAATTTCCGAAAACGTACTTTTTATTGAAAAAAAAGGTGTTTTCGGAAATGCACTTCCGAAAACACGAAAAAAAGGTGTTTTCGGAGATGCATTTCCGAAAACACTCCCCTTTTTGAGTTTTCGGAGATACATTTCCGAAAACACCCGTTTTTTGAGTTTTCTGAGTTTTCGGAGATGCATTTCCGAAATATTCCAAGACCAAATTGGTCTTGGAATGTTTTGGATATACACATCCGAAAGAATTCAATAATTATTAAAAAATTAAAATCAAGGTGAATCAATACAATTAATAGGTATAAAATCAAGGTGAATCAATAAAATGAAGGTGAATCAATAAAATCAAGGTGAATCAAAATTTCCTAAATAATTTTAAAGTTAAAAATTATTTTACTAACTTATATAAATCAAAAACATTTTAATTTCATAAGTAAATTTTGAATTATATAGAGTTAAATATAAAATTTATTCATTAAATAAAATTAAGACAAAATCTTTTTTTAATTTTTTTAAACTAAATAAAAAATTATAACTCATTTTTAATTATGAATCAGAATAGAAATATATAAATATACAATAATTATTAATTTTGTAAGTGAAATATATAAATATATAATATATAAATATATAATAATTATTATAAATTAAAACACTATTTTTTTAATTTTTATAATTATTATATAAATATATAAATATATTTATAATTAATATATAATAACTATTATATAAATTTATAAATATAAATATATAATAATTTTTATAAATATATAATAATTATTATATAAATATATAAATTAAAACACTCATTTTTTTAATTTTTTTTGTAAATATATAATAATTATTATAAATATATAAATAAAAAATTATAACTTATTTTATAAGTGAAATTATTTTAATTTTTTTAATTAAAATTATTTTAAATTTTAAAATATGAATCAGAATATAAATATATAATAATTATTATTTATAACTCATAAATTATATCAATATATAATTATTATTATTATTCATTACTCATAAATTATATCAAATTTATGATATATGAATTAATTAATATCCTAAAATTAATTTTTTGGATTTTTAGATTTTTTTTTGTTTTTTCGGAGATGCATCTCCGAATTAATCAAAATCCCAATTTTTGGGATTTTTTCGGAAATGCACTTCCGAAGTCTGGGAAAATTTAGAAAAAAAAAATTTCGAAAATGCATTTCCGAAGCAGGGTAAAATGGGGTTTTCGCTGGGGTGACCCCATAGGGAGGTGGGTAAAGAAAAAATCAACTTAGAAACACTTCCATTTGTTATATAATAATGTAGTCTAAATGAATTAAGACATAGATACAATCGTGTTTTAAAAACGGTACGGACATCAAACTGGTGAGGGTACTGAGTTATTGGTTTATTGGTCGAACTACTGAGTCACTGGTCGAACTGCATGACTAAATCGGGTTAAACCGGATAACTCGGTTGAATAGACCGGTCGTTATAACAAAATTATATAGGTATAAAATCTGTCGAACCAGATGATTCAGTCTCTACAAAATGTAACTAGCACTTAAATTTTTTGAAAATATTATATTATAAAAAAAATTCATATTTCATAATTTAAATTCAAATTTTACACATAGGTATCACACACAATAAAATAGTACATAATTATAAAATATAGGTTAAATTACTCTCAAAGTCCTTTAAGTTATTTAATTGTAACATGTTAGTCCTTCATGTTATTTTTGCTACAACTAGGTCCTTTATGTTATCAAATGTGTGCACCATTATCCTTTTTTAACCGAGAAAATGTGTTAATTATGGATGCAATTATTTCGAGGGATATAAAAATGATGAAGTGTTTCCAAAAACACAACAATCGACATTTCTAAATGATTAAAATGAGAGAAAAATGAGGCAGATATTACCCAAAAGGACCAAGTTGTTAAAAAAAAAAATTTGAAGGACCAAACTGTTACAATTAAATAACTTAAAGGACCTTAGGAGTAATTTAACCTAAAATATAATTGCAAACAAAAGTTTAATCTCAACATAATCTAATCGAATAATTTATAACAAAATAATTCCATTGTCTACTAAATTTAATTTTTAAAAAAAAATTGTTTCAATGTTGGGATCTCCTTCTTCAATATCAAAATTATCGGTAACAAAATCAATCTGCAACATATTTTTTTTTTATTTTTTATTTATTTTAATTTTTCATTAAAATAGTCAAAACGACGTTGTTTTAATTTTTTAAAATAAAAGAAATTAGAAAAATTAAAAAATGCATTTAAATCGCCGGTTCACAAAAACCGCTGATTTTTTCGGTTTTAGCAGTTTATAACGGTTCACACCGGTTCAATGACATTCCCAATCCATCTATTAAACCAGACCGATTACCTGGCCGATTTCCGGTTCGACCGGTCTGGCCGACCGGTCCGGTCTGGTTTTTAAAACAATGCAATCGTGCCTAGCAATATTTTTTGAAATAGTATTTCAAATAATTTTAAATCGTTTTAAAGTCTACATACATTTTTAAAATTTATAGGCAGCAATATCTAAGATAATTTAATCTATTTTCGAATGGCATAAAATAAATTGAAAATCAAATGTAATTAAGAGAGAAATTTGAAATTTACACCGAAGATGAGAGTTTTATTTTATGTTTTTCTAAATCTGAAATAACTTATTTATAGGTTAAGTGGTGTTGTTTTACAAGGTTGCGACTCTTGATGAAACACATCATTTCGCCAAGTATAGCAACACTTCATACTAAGTATTGCAACTTTTTTTGACTTTCACCAAGTATTTCAACACTTCACACTAAGTGAAATAACCACTGACAAGCCGCCACTAGCTGGTCGAAGGCTAGCTACCATATAACTCAGCGAGTAGCTCAATTGCGTGTCATGGCTAAATGCTTTAAGTGTCACCAACAAGTCGCTACTAGCACCTCTACGCCCAAGCCTCCGGTGTCTGAGTTGGAGCCGGTATTGTCAAGTGCCCTTTTGGAGTTCAGGATGAAAAATTCTTAGGGTTCATGCTAACGAGAAGAGGAATTGAAGCCAGTCTAAATAAATGTCAGACATTCATCACAATGAGAAGCCCCACTATAATATCAAGAAAGTGCAACAACTTACAGGTTGGCTTGTCGCTCTATCTCACTTCGTCTTGCGTGCAGGTGGCAAGGCTTTCCTTTTTTTCGCCACTCTGAAGAAGAAAGAGAGATTTGAATGGACTTTTGAGTGCGAAAAGGCTTTCTTAAAGGTGAAGGACTTCCTCGCGTTGCCTCCCATTCTCACCCGCTCGTTGGAGGAATCTCTGTTACTCCTCTATCTCTCAGTCTTATATAAGGCGATGAGTTTAGACCTCGTTCAGAAGATAGAAAAGGCGGAAAAGCCCGTGTATTTCATACTCAAGGTGTTGAGAGGCGTTGAAGTGCGTTATTAGAAAATTAAAAAGCTAGCACTAGCTGTCATAGTCACGGCGAGAAAGCTGAAACCTTACTTTCAAGGTCACAAGATCTTTGCTAAAATCAATTATCTTGTTCGGCAAGTCTTAAAGAAGTCGGATTTGGTAGGATGGTATCTTAGGTAGTGTAATCCTCAAAATATGATATCAAGTATATCCCAATGAGAAGCATCAAATCACAAGTTCGGACAGATATCATGGCCAAATTTAGCTTGCCTGTAAACAAGGAGACACCCTCGGAGTGGACGCTATCTGTAAATGGCACCTCGAAAGTGAAAGAAAATGGTGTTGAAATAGTATTAGAGGGACCAAGCAACATACTCATTGAGAAAGCCCTGAAGTTCGAGTTCACCGCCAGTGACAATCAGACAGAATAAGAGGCCTTTATTGTTGGCATGGTTCTCGTCTTAGAGATGGAAGCCTCTAGACTGAAGGCTAAAAGCAACTCTCAGTTCGTCGTCAACCAAGTCTCTGGGAAGTACCAGACAAAAGAGCCCCAGCTGATAAAATATTTGCAAAAGGTATAAAGTCTATGTTCTCGCATTGCTTCTTTTGAAATAGAACATATTCCCCGCAAAAAAAAAAAAAATCCAGAGCAGATCTTCTATCTAAGCTTTCCACCTCATAGATGGGTTTAATATAACAGTAATTTAGGAGACTCTCACCTCCCCCGACATTGAATCGAGCGAGATATACTTCCTTGAAGTTGTCTCCGAATCTAGTTGGATGTCGCCCATACTGCGTTACATGCATGCATGCATGCATTATGATTGTAGCGGCAAAAAAATTACTCGACGCATTTTTGCGTGTTCGAAGTACAACAGAGTCGCCACCGAACTTTATTTATTCCAAGAAGGAAAGGGAAAATATCGATAAAACCCACGAATAAAAAAGGAAAGGATAAGATGGTCATCGCAACCAAATTAGGGTTCGGGAGTCGGTTAAGCAAGGGGAAGGTATTAGCACCCCTCACCTCCATCGTACTCGATGGGACCCATTTAGTTAGTTTCGTGTTTGAGTGTTAGCGTAATGTTTGTGTTCTTTTGCTTATTAATCGAGAAAAGATAAAAGAAAGGATTTTTAGGGTTTTTTATTATTGTGAAGAAAAGGAAAATATTTTTTATTATTATGCTCGCCAAGACGTTTGTGTCTTGTGCCTACGTATTCCCTTGTGCAATGGGAAAGTCAGAGCAATCGTAGTTCGGGCGGTGAACCACGAAAGTTTGTTGGTTGATTTTGGCGAGAGGTACTCGATCGCTTTCAAATGGAAATACTACGCGCACATGGATATGAGATCACTACAAGAATGGATGACTAAATCAAGATAAGACATGATTTTGGCCATCATCGAATTCGAGTGGAAGATATTTGATCTTCACATGTGGAAGTATGTTCGTATTCGAAATTGACTAAGTGTCTCATTTATGAAAAGAGTTTCAAAAGCCATAAGGCAAAAAAGGTTTGAATGAAATTGAAGATTGTTTTTTTTTTAAAGGGACGTTTAGCAAAGGATTGTGCATAGGTGTGCACCTAGCGCGTCTTTACCCAAGGTATTTAACAGGAGCGAGCCCCATTGTCACTTGTTGTCCTTGTTAGTTAATGTATTTTAATTCAAAAGATCAAGGTATTCAAGAGGTGTCCACCCCTTGTCACTTAACCTCTTGGTTTGATTAAAGAGTTTTGATTCAAAAGATCAAGGTATTCAAGAGGTGTTCACCCCTTGTTACAGGATCTTTCGGTTTGATTAATGTGTTTTAGATTCAAAAGACCAAGGTATTCAAGAGGTGTTCACCCCTTGTCATAGGATCTTTCGATTTTATTAATATGTTTTAGATTCAAAAGATCAAGGTATTCAAGAGGTGTTCACCCCTTGTCACTTAATCTCTTGGTTTGATTAATGTGTTTTTATTCAAAAGATCAAGGTATTCAAGAGGTGTTCACCCCTTGTCACTTAATCTCTTGTTTTGGTTAATGTAAGGTTTTTAAAAAAAGTGTTAATCCAAAAGAATCGAGGTATTCAAGAGGTGTACACCCCTTGTCACACGATCTTTCGGTATGGTTTAAAGAAAGTTTTTAAAAGAAGAAACTCGACGTTGGATCGAGAAATTATTTGACGACTTGGCGTTGGACCAAGGTTTATTGATTTTTGGAATGAGATTGATTTAATATTTTTGGTATTTTAATAATAAAACTAAAATCTAGAAATAAAATATATTTTTGGATTTTTAATAAGGAAATAAAATCTAAATTAGAGGCATGTTTTTGTATTTTTGATAATAAAATAAAATAAAAATCTAATTACTGAAATGTTTTTTTGTATTTTTTTAGTTATCAAATAGAAATTCTAACATGAATATTAACAAAACATAATAAAGGAAGAAGAAATTAAAAATAAGCTAAAAATAAAATAAAATGGGTGTGTGAATAAAAGCTGGGCGCTGGGGACGTGTTGAAAGATGGGGTATGGCCCATAAATAAAACAAACAAAATAACTGGCCCCTTGGTACTCTAGGCCGAACCGGGTCGGATTGAGATCCGATACTCTTTTATCTTGAACGATATTGAGTTTCAGAGAAAAAACCTAGCCCCAAATCACCTGTTAACCGCTCCTCACCCTCTCAAGTTCGTTTCACGATCTCAGGTCACCCTCTCCACGTTTTCTACCTCTCTCACGATTTCATGAAAAAGAAAATGAAACAACGACCTGAATCTCTTCCTCTCTCAATCTTTCGCTCTATCTGTTCATCTCTCTCGCTCTCATGGCCTCTCTCTCAAATCACCATGGATGGAGCTTCAACAACATATCGCTCATCCCTCTCGATCTCTCACACTCACATCATCAAGAATAAAACAGCAGCATTCAATCAAATAATAAAAAAACCTAATCCCAACATAAATCCCTAAACCCCAAACATTATTTTCATTATGTTCATCAGAGTCACAAGATTACATGATTAAAACACAGAGAAAGAAAAGATGATACCAGTATGCTACAACAACAGATTCGGAATGGAAATCGAAGAAGATGAATAGAGCCCAGGTACGTTGAGTCCTCCGTTTATGCTCTCGTCCTTCTTCTGTGCACTGTTGCTTCTAAAAGTACTATGATTTGTGTGTCGTTGCTGCTACCGATGGAAGTTACGTTGTTGTTGAGGTCGTGAGCCACTGTTTGATTTTGTGAGAGGTATTGGTTTTTGGTTGTTACGGTTTTGCAAGTGATGAATGAAGAGGATGATGTTTAATGATAAGGTTATGGTTTCTGGGCAGAGGGGTCGATTGAAGAAAGTTTGGGTGAAGTTACTTTGCAGTGAGTATAGTTGCAATGGATTGAAGGTTTGTTTTGGTGGTTTATGAATGGAGAATTGATTTCGGTAAAATTTGGAGGAAGCTATTTTGGATATTTACAGAGTTTTTCGTGTCACCTCTTCTCTTGCTTGTGCTGAATGCTTGTTTATATAGATGGAATGAAGGGAAATTGGGGGGAAAGTTTGAGATGAATTTGAACAATTTTGTTAACTGAGCTTGTTGTTTTCTTGGTACAGGTTTGGCTTGGTCTACTTCAATGCAATGTTTGGACTGATGCAATTTTTTGACCGTTTGTTGCTTGGCAGATCTTTGGTGGAGCAGAGCAGGATTTTGGACACATTCTTTTGGACAGCAGGTTATGAGATGATGGTGATGCGTGATGCGTGGGAAAGAGAAAGATGAAGAAGGACATTTTTTTTGTTTGACTATTTTGTTTTGTTGTAATGGACTTTAGTAAAACAGAGAATGGGCCTAAACAATTAAAAAGACTTAAGTTTCTATATTTTTTTTTATCTATTCATTCTTTTATTAATAACTCTAAACTTAACTAAATCTAAAAAAATAATAATAACAATAACAATAAAACTTATAATAATATTACAAATAAAACTAATGACTAAAATGAAAAGGTAAACAAAAATCGAGAAATATGCAAGAAATGCGACGATATAATGCAAATGAAATACGATTGCGATAATATCAAATGAATGAAATATGTTGGTCAAAAATTGGGGTGCGACAATGATATGTGTCAAAAACACTCAGATCATTTTTTGTAATCAAATTCCTATTGTGCAGTTTCCCGTACCAATATTAAGTGCTTCAAAATTTGCTCGTAGAGTCAATGCAAGGTCTGTTGTCAATTTCAGACTATTCACACATATATGAAGAAACTAAGAGACTGGATCTTGGAGGAAGGGATCATGCATTTGATCTGGTTGTGTGGTAGTTTCTTTTAGGAGATTTGTATCACAACAGAAAGAAATACTCTTATATGATAGTGCCTATATTTAATATTATTACACGTCTTCCATTAGTAACAAACACAGAAGCTAGATTTTGATAAATTTCATCGCAAGAACACAACTCAAACAACAATAATGGAAAAACAAATGTAACTCCAGAAGTACATGAAATAAACAAACCATAATGAAAATACTAAACAAATATTTATATTACATATGACTTATACGAGCGGCACAAATTCAACATAAATTAAAATGATCAAACTGCAATAGCACAAATCATAAACAACACAAGCAACACATAATGTTCCTACAAGACTATCCAACCGAGCCAGAAGTTCTGGTGGTGGTACCTCAAAAACAAATATAATTTTTTTAATAATATCACATTGTTTATAGTGGCTGGAATAATAGGAAATTGAGGAAATAACATAGCTATCCTTATGATTGAAGGATGATAGTTTTGATCCTTTGTTTTGCTAGTCTTTTTGATTATTTAGTAGCTGGATCCCCATTGGATCGCATGTAATTACCGCTTTTTTGAAATTAATCAAATGTCTTTATTTCAAAAAAATAAAATAAATAATAATAATAATAATTACTAACTGTTTATTACAAACAAAAAAAATCAACTTCTATCACTTGCATAACCCTACTAATTCCATTAAATTATAATTTATTAATTAAACCATATCTTTGTGCTCAAGAATTTAATTATTTATTTATTTATAATTCTATACGTTCTTTTTCAAAATTTCTCTCCAACTTCTATTTTTAGGAATTTATTTATTATTTGATTAACAATTAAATTAAAATTTCTCTTAATTCATATTTATATTTGTATTAAATTTTCACTCACTTCATTAACTTCCATTGCACCTCTTTATTACAAACAAAAAAAATCAACTTGTTTCACTCGCATAGATCACTTCTTTCTCCTTCTTTTTTAATCAAAATTGATTGAACTCTTAATTATTCACCTTTCCTCAATTTTCTTATTCAAACTTATTATTTAATTTTTTTTCTTTCTATTTACAAGTCTATATAGATCACTTCTTTCTCCTTCTTTTTTTTTTAATTAAAATTAATTGGACTCCTACTCATTCACTTTTTCTGAATTTTCATATCCAATTTTATTATTTTTTTCTTTTTTGTATTCAGTCTTTTGAAAAATAAAGGGGTACAAATCTTACATTTTAATTTTATCATAAATAGGCTTTTATCAAATAATTGTAGTCTAAATTTTTCCATATATTCTGATCAAAATTTCATCAATCCAGTGGCTCTTTTAATTCAATTAAATTATTGCTATTTTTAATTTTTTTATCTATGAATTAACTTAAAATAATATAAATTTTTGTCGGATCATAAATCAAATATTAATTGAAATGATTTAAAATTAATAAAATGCAAAGTAAAAATAAAAACTAATAGTTATTATTTTTAAAAACTCATAATTTACTATGATATACCACCTATAACATCTACATTTGTTTTTAAAATTATTGATTGTTAATTAGCATATGAATATTTTTCTATACCAATAATAATAATGACAACATTTTTATTATTTTTTACTCTATTAATTTTACTATTCTTACTCAATTAATTTTCACTATTTTTACTCTATGATTTATTTCTCATTTTAGTTAATATACATTGTTATTATTTGTGACATACAAACTATTAAATTATTGCTAATTTATATTATTATATTTTAAATTATTAATTTAAATTATATTATTTATTATTAAAAATTTAATAAAACTTATCCGCACATCGTGCGGGTGTACGCCTAGTTATTATTTATTTGAAGTATTTAATTGATTGGAGTGGTGTATTTGGATTTTGGGAGGAAGTTATAAAAAGTTGTAAAAACTACGTGGATGTTAGGATTTATAAGGAATTAATTTATTATTATTATAATTATTTCATTAGTTGAAGAGATTTATGTGGAATTACTTGAAGAGATGAGTTTATTATTATTATTAATTAACTAAAGAAGTGGGTGAGTTCATAATAATTTAATAATAATAATTATTAATTATTTTATTATAAAATATCATTATAATTTAGAAGTGGGTGGATTTATTATAATTAATTATTATTTTTATTATTTGTTGAAAAGATTGATGAAAAATTTTAATAGAAAAAAGTTATAGAATTATAATAATAAGATATGCATTTTTATTTTTATTAATTGTTGAAAAAATTGGTGGAAAATTTTGGTAGAAAAAGTTATAGGATTATAACAAGAATATGAATTTATAAGGAAGTAATTAATTAATAATTATTATTATTATCATATAATTAATTGAAGAGATTATGTGAAATTATTTGAAGAGGTGGGTTTATTATTATTATTATTATTATTATTATTATTATTATTATTATTAATTAAATAAAGTAGTGGGGGGATTTATAATTAATTTTGATTTTTATTAATCGTTTAAAAAAATAAACACGTAATTTTTGTGGAAAGAAGTTATAGGAATTTTGATGAAAAGAAATTATATAATTATAATTTTGTATGACGATGGTAGTTCTACGGGAATAAAAGTTATGCTAGCCATCCCTACTTGTGAAAGAATGACATTCATGTTTGACGGACTTAACTCGGTCGGGAAAAGAAACAATGAAGTGATGTGTGGTGCTAGAGACATGTATGTCATATTACTCTACTTTTTCCTTTTTACTTTTGTTTTCATTGGAAGAGATTTCTTTCCTTGTAGAATGGTTTAAGAGAAGACTTGTTGGTCAAGGTCTTCGTAAAAGTGTTAGAGAAGTTTTAGAAACTTAAAAACACTTCCATGTGTTAGACAATAATGGAGGTTAAATGAATACTACTTTTTTTTTTTTTCTATTTTTAATTCTTCATTTCGAAGTTGTATTTTTAAGAAGGCGTGTTTTATTGATTAGATATTTATGTCACATCACTCTACTTTTTCCTTTTTTTTACTTTTGTTTTCATTAGAAGACATTTCTTTCTTTTGTAGAATGGTTTAAGAGAAGACTTGTTGGTTAAGGACTTCGTGAAAATATTAGAGAAGTTTTAGAAACTTAAAAAAACTTCCATTTGTGTTAAATAGCAATAATGTAGGTTAAATGAATTAAGGCTACAATCGTGCCCATGAATTTTTTTTTTAAATATTATTTCAAATACTTTTTAAATTGTTTTAAAGTCTAAATGCAGTTTTAAAATCTACACCTAGCATTATCTAAGATAATTCATTCTATCTTCGAATTGTATATCTTCGAATTGTATATCTTTGAATTGTATAAGACACATAAAAAATCGAATGTAAGTAAGAGAGAAATTTGAAATTTCCACCGAAGATGAGAGTTTTATTTTATATTTTTCTGAATCCAAAATAACCTATTTGATCGTACATGATCATAATGGATCGTCCTTGTCAGCAATGGATGACCGTCTGAGATGGGGGGTTGTACCTGCAATGTACTCTAGTGCCAAAGTAAGAAGAGCAAAGGAGTGCAAGTACTAAGGTAAGAGTGAAAGAGAATGAATATTTGACTCTCTAGTGAAAGAGGGTATTTATAACTTTCAGTGCTGGGCCAAGATTCCCTATTTTGGGCTCGACCATTGGAGTCCTAGAAATAGGAAACTTATAGAATCCTACAGGGTAGGGCAGAGTCAGCAAGTGACTCATGTCTTGGATGATCCGACCGTAGGGTTCGGAGGTGGATGACCGAACTTCCCGTTAGTGGGTTGGCCACGTGCTCTTCATGAGGCATGTGGGGCAAACGCTCCAAAGATCATGAAGGGGCGCGCGCTCGATTGGGCATAGACCTTGAGTTGGGCCTGCCCGTCTAGGGGTCTAGTCATCCCAGACCAGACCACTATTTATAGACTAAGTGGTGTTATTTCACAAGGTTGTGACTCATTATGAAACACATCATTTCACCAAGTATAGTAACACTTCATACTAAGTATTGCAACTTTTTGACTTTCACCAAGTATTGCAACACTTCACACTAAGAGAAATGACCACTGCCATGAGCGGCGGCTTGCCGCCATTAGCTGGTTGAAGGTCGGCCACCATATCACTCAACGAGTATCCCAATTGCTTCGATGTGTCAAGAA
Organism: Vicia villosa; assembly: GCF_029867415.1. NCBI lineage: Eukaryota > Viridiplantae > Streptophyta > Magnoliopsida > Fabales > Fabaceae > Vicia > Vicia villosa. Next base: position 34,009,605 of record NC_081180.1, on the reverse strand, counting down.
TAAATGCTTAAGTGTCGCCAACAAGCCGCCACTAGCGCCTCTACGCCCAAGCGTCCGGTGTCGGAGTCAGAGCCAGTGTTGTCAAGTGCCCTTTTCGAGTTCAAGATGGAAAACTCCTAGGGTTCATGCTGACAAGAAGAGGAATTGAAGCTAGTCTAGATAATAGTCAGATAATCATCACAATGAGAAACCCCACTAATATCAAGGAAGTGCAACAACCTACAGGTCGTCTTGTCTCTCTATCTCACTTCCTCTCGCGTGCAGGTGGCAAGGCTTTCCTTTTCTTCGCCACCCTGAAGAAGAAAGAGAGATTTGAATGGACTTCTGAGTGCGAATACGCTTTCTCCAAGGTGAAGGACTTCCTCGTGTTGCCTCCCATTCTCACCCGCCCGTTGGAGGAATCTTCGTTACTCCTCTATCTCTCAGTCTTATATCAGGCGATGAGTTCAGTCCTCGTCCAGGAGATAGACAATGCGGAAAATTTTGTGTATTTCATACTCAAGGTGTTCAGAGGCGTTGAAATGCGTTATTAGAAGATTAAAAAGCTAGCACTAGTTGTCATCGTCACGACGAGTAAGTTGAAACCTTACTTTCAAGGTCACAAGATCTTTGTTAAAATCAATTATCATGTTCAGCAAGTCTTAAAGAAGTCAGATTTGGTAGGAAGGATGGTATCTTAGGCAGTGTAATCCTTAGAATACGATATCAAGTATATCCCAATGAGAAGCATCAAATCACATGTTCTGGCTGATACCGTGGCCAAATTTAGTTTGCAAGTAAACAAGGAGACACCCTCGGAATGGACGCTATTAGTAAATGGCACCTCGATAGTGAAAGAAAACAGTGCTCAAATAGTATTAGAGGGACCGGACAACATACTCATTGAGAAAACCCTAAAGTTTGAGTTTGCCGCCAATAATAATCAGACAAAATAAGAGGCCCTTATTGTTGGCATAGTTCTCGCCTTAGATATGGGAGCCTCCAGACTAAAGGCCAAAAGCCACTCTTAGTTAGACGTCAATAAAGTCTCTAGGCTATACCAGACAAACGAGCTTCAGCTGATAAAATATCTGCAAAAGGTACAAAGTCAATCCTCTCGCATTGCTTCTTTTAAAATAGAATATATTTCCCACAAAAATAAATTCAGAGCAGATCTTCTATCTAAGGTTTCCAACTCAAAGATGAATTTAATATAACAGTAATTCAAGAAACTCTCGCCTCCCCCGACATTGAATCGAGCGAGATATACTCCCTTAAAGTTGTCCCCGAATCTAGCTGGATGTCGCCCATACTGCGTTAGGTGCATACATGCATTATGATATATATGCCATAAAGACTCGGATCATTTTCTAATCAAATTCCTATTGTGCAGTGTCCCGTACCAACATTAAATACTTCAAAATTTGCTCGTAGAGTCAATGTAAGGTCTGTTGTCAATTTCAGACTATTCACACATATATGAAGAAACAAAGAGACTGGATCTTGGAGGAAGGGATCATGCATTTGATCTGGTTGTGTGGTAGTTCCTTTTAGGAGATTTGTATCACAACACAAAGAAATACTCATATATGATAGAGCCTATATTTAATATTATTACTCGTCATCCATTAGTAACAAACACAGAAGCTAGATTTTGATAAATTTCATCGCAAGAACACAACTCAAACAACAATAATGGAAAAACAAATGTAACTACAGAAGTACATGAAATAAACAAACCATACATGAAAATACTAAACAAATATTTATATTACATATGACTTATACGAGCGGCACAAATTCAACATAAATTAAAATGATCAAACTGCAATAGCACAAATCATAAACAACACAAGCAACACATAATGTTCCTAGGGTCGTCTTTGATGGCGTGCAAAACGGGCTACCGCACAGGGCCTCAATTTTTTTACAGTTAAGCTATTATTAAATAGAGTCTCATAAATTGCTGTCACTATTAAAATGGGGTTAAATAGGACCTCTAATTATTTTGTCATGGTTGAACCATGACTAACCTACACAGGGCCTCCAAAAAATTGTGACGGCCTTAGTTCCTACGAGACTATCCAACCGAGCCAGAAGTTCTGGTGGTGGTACCTCAAAAACAAATATATTTTTTTTAATAATATCATATAGTTTATAAAATAAAAGATACACAATATAATTCAATAATACCTTAATTTTGTGTGAAATAATGACACCTGCAAAACAAAATTTGTGGTGAATAATTTTAATTTAGTCAATTAATTATAAATCAATAAGATAAATAATTTATTTATTAATCAATTAATAATAATGAATTGATTGAATGTCAATTTTTAGACAATCAAAGAAAACCACTTATAAATGGGTTAGGTTAAAGAAAAAAATGTTAATTGAGTAAAAAAAAATTCTTTTGATTGAATCAAAAGAATATGAAAGTGGTTTATGGGAAAAAAATATAAATAATATTTAAAAGGATTGAGAAAATGGGGTTTGCAATGTGCGTGTATCTCATTGACAAAAAAAAAATAATAGGAAAATTTTATTCTATACCTCATCAATTATACTTCTACCTACACAATATGTATTTGGACGGATTTACCTCAGTATAAATATTTAAACTATAAAAAATTTTCACTTTTCACTCGTTTGCTATAAAGTTATCGAGAGAACATACCATACAAGTACAAACTGGATAATTTGAGAAGCAGTATTTCAGTTCTCTAGTTTCAACAACCAGACAACCCATCAATGAGTATTTCGGTATTCAGTTTTACAAAGCAACCAACCGAATAATACAAACATGTGTATTTCGATTTTCAAAAAACCAAACGGATAACCCATTTGCCTGTTATCCGGTTCTTTTTACTATTTTTCGGATAACACTTCTCTTGGTAATACAGCTTATCATTTTTCTTAATTTTGTTTAATTTTTTAGTGGTTCACAGAAGAGGAGGTTTGGACGACGGAATGCGCCGAGAAGGAAGACAATGTCGGCATACAGTGGATGATGGTGAGGCACCCGAGGCTGGTCCGCAGAACCCGAAGGACCGAGTGATACTCCTCTTCTGACAAGGTATCGGGATCACGTTGCTCGCCATTTATGGTTCAACGAGGTAAGTTAATATCTCGTTTTATGTTGAATAATTTTGAATTTTATGTACATATATGTTATCACATATATATATATATATTATAAATTGTTTTCAGGAGAGAATACCAAATAATTCCCTAAAGGTTGTTGCACATGGCAGCAAATTAAAGGATAGGTTCTGTACAGTCTCCCACCGGTGATGGAGCGCTGGTTAGTTGACTCTAGTATGTCCTCTCTTCAGCATACTAGTTTGTCCAGCGTAGATACAAATCTATTATTTGTCTTTGTTGAGAGATGGCATGCTGAAACATCATCATTTCATATGTCATTCGGCGAGATGACCATTACGTTGGATGATGCTTCATGTCTCCTACATATACCGATTAGGGGTTCGTTGGTTGGCCCTAAGTATGTTGTCACTGATACCAATGCTATCACTCTATCTGTTGAATTGTTTGGTGTTTTATTGAGGGATCCATCTAAGGAGGCTACTGCCGTTAGGGGTCCTTATTATAGGTTAGATTGGTTGAAGCAAATATTTGAGCAATAGAGAGTTGCTAATAATTTTTACGACGCTGCTAGAGCCTACATCATGTTGTTGTTAGGTTGTACTATTCTTGTCGACAAGACTTTTACTCTTGTAGAGGCAAAGTATTTACCATTATTGATGAATTTGAATGGATGTGGTAGATATTATTGGGGGGGCATGTGCACTAGTCAACCTATACAGATACTTATGAGATGCTTCCTTCTATTCTTGCAAGCAGCTTGACCGTTATGCCTCTCTTCTTCAGGTACAAAATGATTTATTTAAATTTTAGTTATATTTAATTGTGATTTAGTTTAATTTATAATATTCTTGTTTTGTTACTGTGTTGGATTCATGAATATTTTTCAACTGTTGGCAAGAGAGGTACTTTTGAGATTGGTGGTATGGGTAGTCCACTTCCGAGGGCGACGAGATGAGAATATAGGCAAGGGACACAAAAAGTTGATGTGATTCGAGATGTGTTAGATCTATTTCCCCTTGCGATGAGATGGGAATATAGGCACTTTGTGTTTTACTATCTCCTTCTTTGTATTTTCTACCTCTACCACAACCAAATATTAATTTGTCACTTCTTCCTCTCTTGTCTATTGTGGTATCTGAACGAGTTATTATAACCGTTACTTTATTCCTGATTCCAACCTCTTTGATCCAACTTGTCGCCTCTTCTCTTATAGCAAATTTTTGAGCAGTTACAAAAGCATATGTGGTATCTGCGCATGTTTGATTTACATCGCATATCATCAAAGGAGGATCCACACCTGTGAGTTAAAATTAAATAAAATTAATAATTTAAAAAATAAACAAAAGTGCGCATCGGAATACCAACAAAAGGGAAATCCGGTTGGAAAGAAACAAAATTGGAAAACACACATCTGTGATTTCCGGCTTGTGCAAAAAGCATAACCAGAAAACAGGTTATTACATTATTCGATGTGATTACATTTAACCGGATTTCTTAAGCTAAAGTTATCTGGTTATTGGAAATATTACAAACCGGATTTTTGCATGTTGTGTTATCTGATTGGCATGCGTAGGGTACACACCTGTCAACTTCGAATAACTCGGATGAATAGTAAAAATAGAAAATGACAAATTTGGAATATTTTCAAAATTGTAGGTGTATAGGGATAACTGTTGGGATACATGGTAAAATTTTCAAATAATATTATTCATGATGCCTGAAGCATTAGGTGCAAATTAACCTTATTATTTTACTTGTCACTCCCAAATTATACCTAACACCTCTTATTTTTCATTATTCTAGAAATGTCCTTGGTGAAATGAGAATAATTTTCCCCGAATGAAATTTCTAATACAATATTGAATTTTTTAGTAGTTCATTTGAAATTTCCGATAAATTGCAGTTAATTTCGAAAATTTTAAAATTTATGGTAAAATCTTGTAAATTTTGAAATTTTTGGTAAAATTTTGGAAATTTCGTAATTGCTGGTAAAATCTCCCTAAAATTTCAAAATTTCTGATAAAATCTACTGAAAATTTCAAAATTTCTAGTAAAATATCCTGGAAATTTCAAAATTTTCAATAAAAATCTTACTTTTTAAAAGAATTTCTAGTAAGTGCTTGAAATTTCCGGTATCGCCCAAAAAAAAAAAAATTTTGTGGTGAAAAATTTGAACAAGGTTATTTTAGTCTTTTCATACACTCTGGATGTCAGGTATAAGTATAAGTGTGGGGTGACCGGCTAACTTCTCTATTATCCCACACCAGAGGTAGTAAACACCGAGCCCATTCGTTCCTTATTCTACCGATCTTACAAAAATAATCAAGTACATCAATTTAATCAGAAATTGAATTTCCAAAAAATTAATAAATTATAAATTTTGTCTGGACCGGACATTTTTAAATTGGGAAGGTTCAATTATATTAGGGTTAAATATATTTTTTGTTTCTATAAAATTATTAACTTTTATTTTTGATCCTTATAAAAAACGAACATGTTTTAATCCTTATATAATTATTATTCACACAGTTTTAGTTCCTACCGTTAAAGCAATGTGTATTTTTGAATGATTATTTTACAAACATATTTACAATGTTATAAAAAATTTAAAAAATTAAAATAAAATTTAATTTCTAAATCGAGATTTACTTTACTTTTATCATTATATTTTAAAAATTTAAAAACTTATATTTAATTCTTCTCATTTTAAAAAGTTATAAAATTTGGTAAAGAAACCTAGTATAGTATTCTAAATTTATATAATATCTTGTTCACACAAAAAAAAGTATTCTGAATATTTACGAAAAAATTATTAAAAGATTTAAAAGTTTAACGAAAATTAAATAATTTTTAAATTTTTAGAAAATAAATAAAAAATTTGTAAGTATCAAAACATGTCATTTTTTTATAGGACTATTTTTTTTTAATATTTATAAGATCAAAAACATATTTAACCTTTTATATTATTTTAAAAGAGATTATAAAATGATGAATTTATACTTTTTGAAAATAGGTTATGAAAAATGAAATGGATTTAATACGTGAGAATGATGATAAAAGAGAATAAGATTATTATTTATTTGAAGTATTTAATTGATTGGAGTGGTGTATTTGGGAGGAAGTTATAAACATGTATGTTTGTTTCAATTTAAAAATTAACTTTTCTTGAAAATATATTCTCAAAATTATTATTCTTAGGTATAATATTTCTATCTATGTGTTATGCAAAAAATTATATATGTCAGGAACGTTATAAATTTTATTTAATTTAAAAAAAAAAGTGAAAATTAGTGTGAAGTTTTGTTAGTTGAGCATTATTTCTAGGGGAACGATTTCCGCCTTCAAAACATGGAAATAAATTTTAAAAAGTTCATATGTAATACTGACATCATTTCTGAAAATAAAAAATGTCTTGAAACATTTTTTTTTTAACTTGAAATAAACATGAGATTGTTGTATTTTCAATATCACATAAATATATTTGCAATCCTTTAAACAAATACACCATAATAAAAATTACGTGGATGTTACTTTAAAATATGGATTTATAAAGAATTAACTAATTAATTATTATTATAATTATTTCATTAATTGAAGAGATTATGTGGAATTACTTGAAAAGATGGGCTTATTATTATTATTATTATTATTATTATTATTATTATTATTATTATTATTAATTAAATAAAGAAGTGGGTGGATTTATAATAATTAATTAATTAGTTTTATTATAAAATATTATTATAATTTAGAAGTGGGCGGATTTATTATAATTAATCATTCTTTTTATTAATTGTTGAAAGGTCGAAAAATTTTAATGAAAAGAAGTTATAAAATTATAATAAAGTATGAATTTTATTAATTGTTGGAAAAATTGGACAGAAATTTTGATGTAAAGAAGTTATAGAATTATAATAAAATTATGAATTTATAAAGAATTAATTAATTAATTAATTAATTACTATTATAATTATTTAATTAATTGAGGAGATTATGTGAAATTACTTGAAAAGGTGGTTTATAATTTAGTAGTGGGCAGATTTATAATGAGTTTAATGGATATGCACTGACAGTGTAAAATAGTTTTACACTGTCATCCAATAAACAACCACCATTTTGCCATGTCATTAAATTTTTTTTAAAATAAAAGAGTGTTTTAATATGATACATGGTTGTGATTGGTTGACAGTGTAAAACTAGTGCATCACCCATTTTCTCATTTATAATAATTAATTAATTTTGATTTTTATTAATTGTTTAAAAGATTAAACAGGAAATTTTTGAGAAAAGAAGTTATAGGAATTTTGATGAGAATAAGTTATATTTTAGTATGACGATGATAGTTCTATTTTCCACCGGGAATAAAAGTTATATTAGCCGTCTCAACTTGTGAAACAATGACAGACATGAGTCCCTTATTTGACGGACTTAACTCGGTCGGGATAAAGTAATGTGTGGTGCTACTGCTACAGACATGTATGTCACATTCCTCTACTTTTTCCATTTTACTTTTGTTTTTATTAGAAGACATTTCTTTCCTTGTAGAATGCTTCAAGAGAAGACTTGTTGGTCAAGGTCTTCGTAAAAGTATTAGAAAAGTTTTAGAAACTTAGAAACACTTCCTTTTGTTAAATAATAATGTAGGTTAAATGAATTAAGACTACAATCGTGCCTAGCAATATTTTTTGAAATATTATCTCAAATAATTTTAAATCGTTTTGAAGTCTACATGCGTTTTAAAATTTATACGCAGCAGTATCTAAGATAATTTAATCTATTTTTGAATGACATAAAATAGATTAAAAATCAAATGTAATTAAAAGAGAATTTGAAATTTACACCGAAGATGAGATGAGAGTTTTATTTTATATTTTTCTAAATCTGAAATAACCTATTTATAAGTTAAGTGGTGTTGTTTTATAAGATTGCGATTCTTGATGAATCACATTATTTCACCAAGTATAGCAACACTTCATACTAAGTATTGCAACTTTTTGACTTTCACCAAGTATTTCAACACTTCACACTAAGTGAAATAACCACTGACAAGCCGCCACTAGCTGGTCGAAAGCCGGCCACCATATAACTCAGCGAGTAGCCCAATTGCGTGTCATGGCTACATGCTTAAGTGTCGCTAACAAGCCGCCACTAGTACCTCTACGCCCAAATCTCCGGTGTCTGAGTCGGAGCCGGTATTGTCAAGTGCTCTTTTGGAGTTCAGGATGAAAAATTCTTAGGGTTCATGCTTATAAGAAGAGAAATTGAAGCCACTCTAAATAAATGTCAGACATTCATCACAATTAGAAGCCCCACTAATATCAAGGAAGTGCAACAACTTACTAGTCGGCTTGTCGCTCTATCTCACTTCGTCTCGCGTGCAGGTGGTAAGACTTTCCTTTTCTTCGCCACTCTGAAGAAGAAAGAGAGATTTGAATGGGCTTTTGAGTGCGAAGAGGCTTTCTCAAAGGTGAAGGACTTCCTCGTGTTGCCTCCCTTCTCACCCGCCCGATGGAGGAATCTCTGTTACTCCTTTATCTCTCGGTCTTATATCAGGCGATGAGTTCAGACCTCGTTCAGAAGATAGAAAAGGCGGAAAAGGTCGTGTATTTCATACTCAAGGTGTTCAGAGGCGTTGAAGTGCGTTATTAGAAGATTAAAAGGCTAGCACTAGCTGTCATAGTCACGACGAGAAAGCTGAGACCTTACTTTCAAGGTCATAAGATCTTTGTTAAAATCAATTATCTTGTTCGACAAGTCTTAAAGAAGTTGGATTTGGTAGGAAGGATGGTATCTTAGGTAGTGTAATCCTCAGAATATGATATCAAGTATATCCCAATGAGAAGCATCAAATCACAAGTTTAGGCAGATATCCTGGCCAAATTTAGGTTGCCTGTAAACAAGGAAACACCCTCGGAGTGGACGCCATCTGTAAATGGCACATCGAAAGTGAAAGAAAATGGTGCTCAAATAGTATTAGAGGGACCAAGCAACATACTCATTGAGAAAGCCCTGAAGTTTGAGTTCACCGCCAGTGACAATCAGACAAAATAAGAGGCCTTTATTGTTGGCATGGTTCTCGTCTTAGAGATAGAAGCCTCTAGACTAAAGGCTAAAAGCAACTCTCAGTTCGTCGTCAACCAAGTCTCTGGGCAGTACCAGACAAAAGAGCCTCAACTGATAAAATATTTGCAAAAGGTATAAAGTCTATGCTCTCGCATTGCTTCTTTTGAAATAGAACATATTTCCCGGAAAAAAAAAACAGAGCAGATTTTCTATCCAAGCTTTCCACCTTAAAGATGGGTTTAATACAACAGTAATCCAGGAGACTCTCGCCTCCCCCGATATTGAATCGAGCGAGATATACTCTCTTGAAGTTGTTCCCGAATCTAGCTGGATGTCGCCCATACTGCGTTATATGCATGCATGCATTATGATATATATGCTAAAAACACTCGGATCATTTTTTGTAATCAAATTCCTATTGTGCAGTGTCCCGTACCAATATTAAATGCTTCAAAATTTGCTCGTAGAGTCAATGAAAGGTCTGTTGTCAATTTCAAACTATTCACACATATATGAAGAAACAAAGAGACTGGATCTTGGAGGAAGGGATCATGCATTTGATCTGGTTGTGTGGTAGTTTCTTTTAGGAGATTTGTATCACAACAGAAAGAAATACTCATATATGATAGTGCCTATATTTAATATTATTACACGTCTTCCATTAGTAACAAACACAGAAGCTAGATTTTGATAAATTTCATCGCAAGAACACAGCTCAAACAACAATAAAAGAAAAACAAATGAAGCCCCAGAAGTACATGAAATAAACAAACCATACATGAAAATACTAAACAAATATTTATGTTACATATGACTTATACCATCGGCACAAATTCAACATAAATTAAAATGATCAAACTGTGACAGCACAAATTATAAATCACACAAGCAACACATAATGTTCCTACAAGACTATCCAACTGAGCCAGATGGAGATGGAGGAACTGGAATATCTTTCAAACCTTCCAGCATCAGTATTACATTCTTCATTGTAGGACGGAGAGATTGGTGGTCTTGCACACACCACAGCCCCACCTTCACCATTCTTTCCAATATCTTCCAATCCACATCTTTTTCTTGTCTGATAAGCTTGTTTAACTCCTCTGCTGCCAAACATTGATATACCCAGCTGGAGAGAAGAATTTCGTCAGCTGAAGAAATATTATTCATCTCTATACTTCTTCTGCGGCAGATAATCTCCAACAAGACCACCCCAAAACTGTAAATGTCAGCTTTTACTGAGATAGATGTATCCTCTTTCTGCCATTCTGGAGCCAAGTACCTGCTTGTACCATGACCATCCTCCATATTAATTCTTGAATGACCCCTCTTTAATAGCCTTGCCAATCCAAAATCAGATATTTTTGCGGTCCATGCTTCATCCATAAGTATATTTCGAGGATTTATTTTGCAATGGATGATTCGGACTTCACATTCTTCATGTAAATACAGCAGTCCTCTAGCAACGTCCAATGCAAGTTTCATTCTCTCTTTCCATGATATTCTTGTTTCGCTTTCAAAGAGGAGATTTGCAAGAGAGCCTTTGCTAACAAATTCATAAACAAGGAGCTTCTTTGATCCTTCTATGCAAAAACCAATAAGCTTAACCAAATTTCTGTGATGAGTTCGAGCAATAGCAGTAATTTCAGCTTGGAATTCCCTTTCCCCTTCATCATCAATTCTCTCATCCAGTCTCTTCACCGCAATACTTCTGTTAGTATCACCTATTTTACCTTTATAAACAGCTCCAAATGATCCTCTCCCTATCTCTTCTGAAAATTCCGTTGTTGACTTTACAAGTTCGTCAAAAGAGAATGAACGCAAGGAGCATTCTTCAGTATATTCAAGTTTTTCACTTTCGGACAACATTGCATACCTATTAACTTGACGCCTGTAAGTGAAGAAAATAGATATTGCAAAGACCAAACAAATCAATGAAACGAAACCCAAAGTAAGGGATAGAATCATTATCAGTTTTCTCTTGTTGTCAACAACAACATCTGGCTTTGGCACATTGGAGTCGTCTGAGTTCGGAGATGAATTACTGGCAGTTGGTGAAGAAGGAATTTTTAATAGGGCCATAGATACATTGGAAGAATCATTTTGAACCCTGCCATATTTAAGTGGAAGCCTATATTTATTGCAACTGCCGTCTGTATATACATAGATTGCTCCCCCGCAAACACAATCTTGTTGGCAAGCCTTCTCACAAGTTTCCACCTTCATCATGGGAATAATAGAATAAGGAAAATCGCTCCAAGAAATATTCTTGTAGCGAGTAAAGTTATATAACAACATTGGTCCTTCACTGCTTTCACAATTATCTCTGTTATTCATCTGTACGCAGTCTATAGGCATGTTAGGACTGCTTTTAGTCTTGGATGGGATGAAACCAGAATAACATTTGCAGACAGCATCACCGCTCATGTTGGAGGAGCAATAACTGTTCAACCCACATATCCCCTTCACTAGACATGTATCATTAAGTGCTTGCCACAACATTACCACATGATAGCTGTTGTAGCCCTCAAAGTGAAACTGGTGCTCATACAATCTCAGGTTTCCATCAATGTCAAGTGTTGCACGGTAGATTGAAGTTGTATTGCTGTGTGTCTTCTTTCCAGGCTTATTGCTACTTTTGTAACATATTCTATAATTAGGCCCTCCATCTGAGCAAAGACAGCCTTGTTGCTCAAAATAAACATCCTGTGAACTTCTGCTACTGTAAATCGGGTAAGCAGCAACCTTTCCATCACTTCGCAGTTTGAGATAGTAGCGTCCACTTGAATGGTCAAATGAGGAAATACTGGAGAGTAAATAAACAGAATCAGTAAAATTCTGACCTCCTAATAAGGTGTCTGTTGGATAATCAAAGCTTTGCCAAATAACATTCGAATCTTCATCATAAATTACAAAGTTGCCAGAATCAAGCATAGATGCCCATGAGACTATCCCTGTCTTTAAATATTCTGAGTCTATATTCGTAAGCGAGTCTCTGTTTCCATTTTGAAGAAGCAGACCATGCTCTGTGAAATTCAACATAGATTCAGAGGAAACTATTGGTTCATCACGGTTAGCAGTCCACACAACAGTGGTTGTGTTTGCAGAAGGACTAACTAACCATATCCCAACCGCAAAGCCACTGCCTTGTGGGTAAAACCCGAAAGCAAAATGGCCAGAACTTGATGACCATGAACTATTTTCGCCTTTAGGAGAGAGTGAAGACCCCAACGGTATGATACTGCTGGAGTCATGTTTTTGAGTTTTAGTGTTTGTGGCTTCAATTGTAAATAGCATGAACAAGAACAGTAATAATAAAAGAACAAAGGTGGAGGCCATAGTAGGACTACAAAATCACTCAGTTAAACAAGAACTCTTAAGCTTGAACGACCAAACTTTATTCTATGACTAATTATCCTTTTTGAAGACTCTTCACTTTGCTTGTGTCCGTATTTAAAAGATGTTGCAACTAGGGCTAACCTCCACCAACTCAAAAATAGTTTGGAATTTAGGCTATGTTTGGATAGACTAAAATGAACGGAGCGGAATGGAGTGAAGTAGAATAGAGCGGAATGGAGCGAAATGGAATAAAGATGGCGTTCCATTGTTTGAGTATTTCATGACGGAATATAAATATTTTGTCATTCCGCCCAAATCGGAGGGTATAAAAAATAATGAAAAGTGATGGAATGAGATGGAATGCATTCCATCCGGTTCCGCTCAATTCCACGCATTTTTAATCAATCCAAACAATGGAACCTAAGTTAATCCAAACCGTTCATGAGCCAAATGAGCTAAATATGAATTAAAAATTAAGTTTTTTTTAACTAAATGAGTTGAACTTAAAGTATACATAATTCGACTCGTTAGATTTATGAATTAACTCAATTATATGAGATGATGAATTTTATTGTCTTTAAAAATAGATTTAAAAATAGATTTAAAAATTTGCTCTAAATTCGAGACTATAGTTTTAGTCTAACGGTTTAATTAATAATTTATAGGGTTTAATATATTTTTGATCCGTATAAAATTATTAAATTTTTCTTTTGATCTCTATAAAGAAATAAAATGTTTTAGTTCGTATAAAATTATTATGCATAAAGTTTTAATTCATGCTATTAAATTAATGTGTATTTTTGAATAATTGTTTTACAAACATGTTTAGAACGTTATAAAAAATTTCTTGAAAGGAAAAACTCAAAATTTCATTTCTAAATCGAAATTTTCATTATTTTATCATTATTTTTTAAAATTTAAAAAATTTATATTAATTCTTCTCATTTTAAAAAATTATAAAATTTAGTAAATAAAACAATTTAAAAATTACAATATTCTAAACACGTAGTATTCTAAACATGTGTGAAAAATATTATTTAAAATTTTAAAAGTTAAAAAATAATTAAACAGTTTTCAAAATTTAGAAAATAGTAGGAAATAAAACTATATTTATAAATAAAACTATACCTTTTTAATAGGACTAAAAATAAAATTTAAGTTATTTATAAGGATCAAAAACATATTTAACCCTAATTAATATTCAAAAGTGAACAAAATATTTCTAAAAATAGTTATACAAATAAAATCAACATCGTTTAAATTTTAGTCTTATAAATTTATTTTATTTCTATATTTTTATTTTAAAAATATTAATTTAAATGTCAAATATTTAAAAAAAATAGACTTTAAAAGATGACTTTTAAGTCCGTGAATCAAGCGAGTTGAACCTAACACGATAAATCTAACGAGTTGAACTGAGTTGTTCGTGAACTTTTAACGAGTCGAGTTTGAGCTGAAAAAAGTTTTTCATGAACACGAACGAATGTTTGAGCTTAACCAATTATTAGCGAGTCTAACCGAGTTGAGACGAGTTCAAATCGACTCGACTCGACTCATTTTCCGCCCTGGTTAAAGCATAAATTAATTTCATGATATGAGTTATCCTTTGAATTAGTTTAAGATAATTATGGAAATGATGTAATATATAAATTTTTTCCCATAAATGATTAAACATAATTAATTTGATTTCATAAAATAAAAATAACTCGCCTACATTTATCCTCCAACGGGCTTATGAGGAGTGATATCAATACTCTATTTTATTAAAGTGTAATTGCACATTCAGAGTGTTTGTTATTAGGTTATTTTGGACCCTGTGTTGGGCTTTGATTAGTTTGGCCTAATAAGAGTTTAGTATATATTGCATTGCTTTGTAATGAAAAGTGAGTAGAATCATTCATTGTAACCGTTTTTCAATTGAGTAAAAGTTAGTTACAATTTCCTCTCTCTTCTTCCATCTTCATCTTGTTCATTGTGCTCCAACAATTGGTATCTAGAGCTCCGATTCGAAACCACGGGAAGAGAAACACAAGTGTACGTGAGGTGTGTGATTGTTTTTTATTTCAAATGCATTTAATTCATAGTGAATTGATAATCGAAATCACATCAAAATCACATTTCTTGATTTCGAGGATCGGGAAACACAAGTGTTTGGTAAGATCTCATTGATTTTTCTTGCACAATATCAAAGATGAACGGTGGAAATAGTAGTTTGAGTACAAAATTTTTGGTGTTTGATGGAAAGAATTGGAATCAGTGGATGATTCACATGCGTGTGTTGTTTGGCGCTCAAGATGTGCTTGATCTCGTCAATGACAGTTACATGGCAGTTGTTGCGGATGCAACAGAAACGTAAAGAAACGTGCAACGAGAAACGAGGAAGAAGGTTCAGAAAGTGTTGTTCTACATCCTATGGTAGCATACACGGTCAGAAGATGGGTCGGTGTGTGTGTGTGTGTGTGTGTGTGTGTGTGTGTGTGTGTGTTTGTGTTTAATTGCATCTTAATGTCGTATATCATGCATCATGTTGTCTGAACTTCAGTTCATTTTGGTAAGCTCAGATGATATGGTGGCGATCTAGTGTAAAAAGCTAAATTCTTTGAAGGATTAATGAATTTTTACCTGTGGAGATGGTAGCGATTTTGTGCTTTGGATTCAAGAGGAAATTTGATCCTATGGTGGGGATCGGGGAGCAAGATGAACCTATTTGTTCATAAGTGGTACCACATGCATATGAGCCGGGTTGTTATCCTGAGTTTCATTGCATATATGAGTTGTATGCTTGACTCTAATTATGTATGATGTTGAATTGGGTGTGAGAATATGATTATGTGATTGATGAAGAAAATGTGCAGAAGTTTATATTCTACCTTGCAACTTATACCATTTAATTTATTAAAGTGAATTTTCACCCCCTTTGCTTTGATGTTGTCCACCATGGACATCTTGCAGATAACAAGGATTAGAAGTTATTGTTGTAAGTGGAAGATAGCCCTTGGAGTTATTTTTGTTAATTTATCGCATTTTAGTGGTTTAATGCTTTGATTCTTTAACACTAGGTGGACGAATGATGTTTCTCTATTTTTATGTTTTCTTTAATCGAGCGTTGAATGTTATAGTCTTGATGTTTGCATTTATGTTGATTGTGGAGACTTTTTCCTTATTTGTTTTAATTCCAAATAAAGT
The DNA here is from genome assembly GCF_029867415.1 of Vicia villosa. Lineage (NCBI taxonomy): Eukaryota > Viridiplantae > Streptophyta > Magnoliopsida > Fabales > Fabaceae > Vicia > Vicia villosa. Next base: position 33,993,933 of record NC_081180.1, on the reverse strand, counting down.
ATTTTTTATGAGACTTAATAAGTGTGAAGCATGCTTATTTGATGAGTTTCGATGCGATGAAACCCTAAGCGAAGGTGAGCAAGCCATGACAGGTGTATTTAAATGTTTTTATTTTAAATGATAAGTGTTACGGAGCATATGTTGTATGTTAATGAATGACATCCTAAATGTACATATGTGATGAATACTTGCTTTAATTTAAAAATTGATGCGTGGGGAGTTTTAGGTGTTACATTGGACAACATCAGTGGAGGCCGACCAAAGTCAGTAAAGGCTTCCTTGACTTCTTTAGTGCCCAACAAAGCTTTGGGAAAAATTGCTTAAAGTCGGGCAAAGGCTCAAATAGTTGAGCCCTAGTTCATCTCATAATCACTCCATTTAACCCAAAGTATAAAAGTTAGTTAACACTGAAAGCACTATACATTCTCTAACTTCATTTTTCACTACCCTCATCTTGAATCTTGAACTGACTTGAATGTTGTAGTGTTAACCTTCTAGGTCAACCCTACGCCGGCGTATCGAAGATCAACACCGTCGGTTCAAGATCGTCTGTTCACCAACTACATCTAATTTGGATTTTCAAATGGAACATAAAATATAAACACTCAATAACATGTGTTATTTATTCATTACACGTTTTAGAAAAGTTAAATGACTTGTAATCAAGTTGTATTTGTTTACATCTCTATGAGAGTTGTTGTATAAACCAATCACTTTTGTAATTTTTCCATAGAAAATCTAGTCTTTTAAGTTTTGAGGTATGGAAGCGCTTACACGAGGTAAGGAAATGAAGTAATCTAGTGTGAGGAAAAAAAATCTAAGACTAGATTGTCTTTTGTGTTGTCTGTAATCATCTGGAGTTATAGTGGAACTTTTTCAAATGTGAAGGGATTGAATTATCCTCTCGTTTACGAGTGAATCAACATAAACTTTTGTGTGTGTGGCCGTTTATCCATATTTTCATTAATATTTTGTTGAATAACTTTTTGTACTTGAGAGTCTAGAAAAACTTTTAGTACTTCCGTATTTTCTGTATTCTGCAAACAAATCCAAAATGAAAAGAAAAAAAAAACATTTAGAAGTTGTTGTGAATTCAATGCCAAAACAAAGTATAATACAGGGGAAGAATAAAGAACAATGAAGAAGAACACAAGAATTTAATTATAACTGCTATTTTTTTTACTTTCTCTTAGAAAACAAGATTATAAGTTTACAAGAATAACAAATAATCTCTCACCCTAAATTAGGATTTGCTGTGTTGCAATGATGAGAGAGTAGTATGCTATTTATAATAAAACATAACATACTAACTAATGGGCTTTTTTCACAAGACCCATTACACAAGCCAACTTAATAAACAAGCTAACTTAACAAATTAGGGTTTAAACACTAAACCTAATTTAACATGCTAACAACCCTACCATATTCGACACAAGCATGTGAACAACCTTCGACTTCATGCTTAATCTTGTCGAACCAAGAAACTACCCTTCGACCATACTAGAGTTCGATCCAATATCTCACAGAAGTGATCATAATTATATTTGAAAACAAATCATTTGAAAGCTTGTGAAACAAATGATAAACTCCACAACAAATGAGGTTGTAGAAAAGAAAAATAGATTAAGATATGGCAAGAAACATGTGCTTGCTAAATTTTAACATCAACCTGGAGAAGAAGAATAACTACTACATTGGTCATTGGCTTGTTACCTTATTTTTGCTCCGCACAAGACATAGACAACCTTAACAACTAAAACAAAAACATGAATACATAACATGACACAAATAAACAAACTGAAAGACACATGAGGAACATCTGCATCATCAGTTTCTTCATGCAGGATTGGAATCTGGACAGGGAGGAATTGTTATATCAGTAACTCCTTCTAACATCAACACCACACCCTTCATTGTTGGCCTATGAAAAGGGTCATCTTGGATACACCAAAGTGCCACCTTAATCATATTTTCCAAGACATTGTTATCAACGACTTCCCAAGGTACAAGCATATTCGCCTCTCCTGCAACAAAGCGCTTATAAGCCCAACCAGAGAGAAGAATCTCCTCAGGTTCCAACATATTAACATCTAGGTTTCTTCTGCAGCACAAAATTTCCAACAGCATTATTCCATAGCTATAAACATCCGCCTTCAGTGAAATTGGCACGTTCCTGTTCCATTCCGGAGCCATATAGCCTCTTGTTCCTCTAACCACCGTGAAAGTTCTGGTTTGGTCCGGCATTAGAAGTTTTGCAAGACCAAAATCAGATATCTTGGCATTCCAAAACTCATCCATCAAAATGTTTTGAGGCTTTATGTCGCAATGAATGATTGGTGCCTCACACTCTTCGTGGAGATACAACATCCCTCTAGCAATATCCAGTGCTATTCTCACTCTCTCATCCCAATTCGGGCGTCTTTGATCACCAAACAGAAGCTTTCCAAGTGAGCCATTGCTCATGTATTCATAAACCAGAAGCCTTTTAGTTCCCTCAGCACAAAATCCAAGCAATCTAACTAGGTTCCTGTGGTGGGTTTTTCCAATGGCTCTCACTTCTGCTTGGAACTCTCTTTCTCCATCTTCCACCAACTTCTCTAGTCTCTTCACTGCAATCAATTTCTTACCTTTGTTTAATTCTCCTTTGTAAACTGCTCCAAAAGAGCCTTTACCCAACTCTTCCTTGAAATGATTTGTTGCTCTTCTAAGCTCATTGTATGTAAACCTTCTCAAAGACACCTCATCATTCCTCCCTCCGAATTTCCAAGTCTCTGTTATCCTTTTGTATTTCAATACCCGAATCTTGTATATATAATGAATGGATATAACAATCACCGAACACAAAACAATACTAAATACGGATGTAACAACAATAATATTCACTATTGCTTTGTTATTTGTAATCTTGATTGGAAAAGTAATAGGTTTTTCATACCTCTTTGAGCTTGGAGTGCTGGTTTTTCCAACCTTTAAGAAAGTCAAGGTAGAACCTTCAGAATCATGCGATCGTTTGACATATCTCAAAGGCATTCCTTGTTTCTTGCAGCCATCTCCAGTGTCATAAATTGCAGCCCAACAGTCGCAATCAACCAAGCAAGCATATGAGCACTGATCTGATGACATGTGTTCATCTATGAAATAAGGATGGTCATTCCAATAAAGATTGTCCATTGGGACCATGTTATAAAAGGCCACACCATCTTTGTCACTTCTACACTCTGATTTTGAATAGTTCCTTTCACATCCAAGAGTATAATCATTTACATCTATAAATTTATAACCGGTGAAGCAATTGCACACTGGTTTGTCGTCATTGAATGTGCAGAAACTGTTGTAGCCACAATACCCGTTCACCTCACATGTATTCTTCTCCGGCCAACTATCCATAATACCGTTACTTCTATTGTTAACATGATATGCATACAGCCGAAAAACCCCATCAAAATCAAGGGTTGCACGATATATAGTCTTGTCTCCAGTGTTCTGCTTGTCCGCTCTATCATTATCATTCACAATATGAATAAGGTTATCATCACTGCTTCTATTCCAGATCAGCAGTAAACCTGTATAGTTGAGGTAAAGATGATATTGGACAGTTGGCCAAATGACCCTATTAGTGTGAGTGCTCCAATAAGCATCCCAACCCGTTTCTGTTGTGTATACTGGATACAGAACAAGATTACCGTCAATCTGCATGTGGAGACGAAACTTTCCAGTTGAGCTGTTGGCCCCCGATGTACTAGAGAAAAGTTGGCTTCCAGACGGTAGAGATTGACCCTCCAACAAAGTATCAGTTGGATGATCGAAACTCTGCCATATGATTTTGGAAATATTATTGTAGTCATATAATACAAAGTTTCCAGAATCAAGCATGGAGGCAGATGAAGCTCTTGCATTAGCATTAACAATAAGCTTCTCTTGTCCATGTTGATCCGTTAGTATTATTGTACCGTTTATGGTAAATTGTAGCTTTGAAGTTGAGGATACCGGAGGGTCATCACGGTTTGCAGTCCATACAATTGTGTTGTTCTTCTTTCCAACCAACCAAATTCCAACTAGAAAGCCACTGCCTTGTGGATAAAAGCCAAAAGAAAATAGGCTAGAATTGGAAGTCCATGAAGAGAGATAACCACTGCTAATGAAAAGAGAGGAACCGGGAGATATTCGTGGTGGTTGTGTTTCAGCTGTAGTACTTGGTAATAGTAAGGACATGAATAGAGATAAGGTGATAGTTGCAGCATATGCATCCATAACTAATGAGTTTTGATTTTCTTAGAAATAAGTGAAGCAGAGTTGTTGGTGTTTGCTAATGTAAGTGTCACTCGCTGCCTTTCATACTTTAAATAAAAGCAAATTGCCTAAATTCCCGAAGACTTGCTTTTCATGGTCAATGCTTCACATTAAACATTTCTGGGAAATTAGGAAAGCAATAGTGCAAGACCTTGACCAACTTACAAATCATCCCTTAGCAATTATTCTATAGGAAAGAAATATCTCTCAATCAAGATGAATATTTTTTTTTTTGCAGAAAATAATTTTTATTTAAATGTACTACTGGAGAACCCGTGCGTCCGCACCTGTTCTGGTGTGGAACGTGGAATTGTCACCAATTTAATTTTGAAATTTAAATAAAATAAAAATATTTAAATTTAATTGTAAGAAAATATAAGTTAATTAAATCAAAAAAATATTAAAGACAAACTAAGAAATAAATTGTACAAAATAGATAAAAATGAAATATTGTTCTCAATAGAGTTGTACAATAATTGTATCTTCAATTAAAAGTAATTTCAAAATAAAAATATTAGATACATAAATAATTAAAAAACAAAACATGTGTTTGGATCATTACATGATTTTTATGTGTGTGATCTAGCAGTGAAACACTTTTTTGCACTATTAAAAAATATACATGATTTTTATGCACTACTAGAAAAAACGCTTTTAGTGACCGATTTGGAGACCAAAAAAATATCAAAATCATTCACTAAATGGTTTAGAGACCGAAAAAGCGATCATCATTTCTCGGTTGGAAAAGTGCTAGTCGCTAACCTCTTGCGACAGATTTAAGAATTAGGAATTCGAAATTTTGAAAAATGTAAATATTTAGTGCCCGTTTTTGGAGACCGAACTAGCGATCACACAATGGGGGTCTCTAATTCGGTGGTTAAATTTAATTAGTGACCGATTTAGGGACCGCTAAAATTTACGTATATAGTCTTAAAATTTGGTGGCTAATTCGATGGCTACAGTTCCCGAAAAAATTCGGTCACTAAAAGCGAATTTTTTAGTAGTGATGTTTATTTTCTTTAATTGTATTAAAAATATAATAAGTTGAGGGTTTGTAAAGATTTTGATATGGTAACCCGTGAGTTTCCACAGTACTGGTGTGTTACCCGTTTGTTTGCACAAATTTTAATATGGTTACCGTGCGCTCACATGATATTGTTGTGTTACCCGTGCGTTCACACAAATTTTGGCTGGATTACCCGTGCGTTTACACAGTACTGATGTGTTACCTGTGTGTTTGCACTAAGGGGTGTTCAAAAATATGGTTAACTGAATTGTATACTAGAGCTGAATTATTTTGCACCATTAAAAAACTGAATCACTTAAATGGTTAATGAATTGAACCATTTAATTTAAACAATTCAATTTCAGTTTAAAACTGGTTTAGAACCAATTTCGTTTTATAAACTGGTTCAAAAATATTTGTTTTTTCCTAAAACTAAAAATAATAATTTAGCAAAAAAAATTATTTAAAAAAATATTTATTTTCCTGAAAATTAAAAAAATAAAAAAATAATTTTTTCCTGGAAAATTAAAAAATATTTATCTTCCTGAAAATTAAAAAAATCAAAAAAAAAATTTTTTCTAAAAAATTAAAAAATATTTATTTTCCTGAAAATTAAAAAAAAATCTAAAAATTATTTTTTCCTAAAAAATAAAAAAAAAAATCGCTAAAAATATATTCATTGTATGTAATATTTTTATGATTCAATAAATTATGTTTACTTAAAACTTTAAATTCATTTAAATATTTTTGAAAATATAAAAAATTGAGTTTTTCAAAAAAATTAATAATCGAATTTTTTTGCCAAAAAATCGAGTTTTTCGGAAATATGAAAAAATGAGTGTTTTCGAAAAAAATGAAAAATCAAGTTTTTGGAAACACAAAAAATCGTATTTTTCGGAAATACAAAAAATCAAATTTTTTCGGGAAAAAAAAAAAAGAAAAATCGAGTTTTCTGAAACACAAAAAATTGAATTTTCGAAAATGCGAAAAAATCAGTTTTTTCCGAAGTACAAAAAATTAAGTTTTTTGAAAAAAAAAATGAAAAATTAAGTTTTCGAAAACACATAAAAATCGAGTTATTTGTAAATATGAAAAAAATGAGTTTTTTCGAAAACACATGAAAATCGAGTTATTAAAATATGAAATAAAATTGAAGGTTACTACAAAGAATGGTTACCTTTTGAACCCATAATAAATTTTAATTATTTAGTTAAAAAAGAAAAATAATGTATAGATGGACATATCACTGGCGTAGCTGTTCACGTATCCCCTAATGTTCAGTGCATAGGTTGATAAAATAAAAAACAAATATTCTTAAGATAAGTTTCGAACAGGGGACTCTTGTTTGTTTCAAAACGAAAACCATGCCATAAATACAGAGCCAATGGAGCGCATAAACTATAACAAAGCATATGACAATACAGATAAAAACCAAATTATTTATACCGTAATATATATATAAAGATAAAAAGAGAGGGAGATAAATTAAAAAAAAAACAATTTTAAAAAACAATTTATAAAATAAATTTGACTTTTAAATATAAACTGGTTTTAAATCAATTTATAACTAGAAATTGATTGTAAACCAGTTTATAGATACAATCTGGTTCAAAACCAATTTAAAACTGAATTGAAATTGCTTTAACTGTTAATTGGTTTTTTATTAAAGTGGTTTTTAAAAACTGAACTGAATCACTAATTTGGTTCAGTTCAGTGCAGTTCTTGAACCACGAACACCCCTAGTTTGCACGAGTAATAGTGTGGTACGCACGCTTTTATTTTTAAAATATAATTATTTTCAAAATATAATAAAAACAAAAAATTATATTATAATATAATTTTAAAATAATATAATTATTTTATAATAGAGAATATAATTGTTTTATAATAGCGATACATAGTTAAATGAATGATTATATTTTTTTTTAATAGGAGAAAATAAATTTTATTACCTTCAATAATATATTCCACTATATTTGAACTTTGATAATGCTCCATCGCCCCTATATTTGAACTTTGATAACATTTTGTACTAAATAATATATTCCATTATGCTATATCATAACTATATAACAGCATTGCTTCATTTTTCATCCCTTTGGATATAGTAAAGAAATTTTTTATTAATACAAATACAAATAAAAGGCGAGTAATAGAAGCATCTGAAAAAGGACAATGAATTAAAAGAGAAATATCTTATATATGATTCAAACGTTATTGTTTGGAAAAAATTTATCAGTTATACTTTTTGTTGTTGAAAGATTCTGAGGTTCTATGTGTAAATGTTAGTTACTACTTTAATGAATAGGTGTATCTTTAATGGAAGAAGAAGGAGGGAAAGAATGAAGGAAGAGTGCGTTTGTAACGATGGTTTTAAACACTTGCCAGTTCAACATCGCGACTATCTAGGATTGTGCCGTTCTCATTTCCTCATCAATTTGTATGGTTTAATTGTATACTGTTAACACAATCTTCCTGTAAGAAACATCTTGTTAGTTAAAAGAACAAACAATTTGTTTTGATTTTGAAAATATTTTTTGTATATATATTTTAGAATTGACGCTGTCCTGAAGTTCTTTGAAATGCTAAAATTTTATGTCATATCAGCTTTTGATATCCACCTATATCAAAGGGATAACTCCAAATTATTAAGTCCATTAGCTTCAACTCAGAAGACATCAAGCAAATACATGAATACATACAAGAATGGAACAGCAGAGTTAGTGTCACTGGTATTTACTCATTAGTTCAAGATTTCAAGAGAAAAAAAAAACTCACAATTGCATTCGTGATATAAATGGAACAAATGTCCACCAAAAAATAAAAATTGACGAACAACTATTACTCCATACAAATTTTAAGGACCATTTCACTCATTAGTGTAATTTAAGTTTTACATATTAATTAAAAAGTTATTGTCAAAATATGACGAGTTTTATTGTTATTTAATAATATATGAATGTTTAAATACAAATATATATATATATATATATATATATATATATATATATATGACTCGATAAAATATTTGTAAAAAACCGAACAAAATCAAACCGCATTGGTTTGATTTGGTTTTTTTTAAAAGCCAATCGAATCAAACCAAACCGCATGATTTTTTCTCTTACGATTCAGATGATTGTTTTCGTCAAAACGATCTGAACCGCACCGCGAACACACCTACTCAACATATTGCAAGAAATGATCATTAGCAACTCTCTGTAATATTAATTTGCCTAAAACACTAGGATGTTATGTTAGAGAAAAAACGACTTTGAGGCAAGACATTAATTTTAGTCTGTTTTACTAATTTATCGTAATTTTAGATGAACAATCATAGTAATTGAAAAACGAACAACAAGTTGTGATGAAAAAGGGGATTCGAACAAAACCTCTAATTTTATAAATATAATTAAAATTGGTTAATTAATCTCGATCTAGTAATTTATTTTTACCAAGACAAATTATCCATGAATAGTCAACATGTCTTACCTATTCTTGATTTTCCCCTCATTGTTGTACCTGGAACAGTGAATCAACAATGCATATAAACCACTAGTTATTGAGTCAATATGTTGAACTTTCAAATCCAGGATGACTTGAAACAATGCATGAGAGTTAGTCAAGTCTTCAAAGCGATAATCAATTATTCAATAAAGCATGTTCTGTTCTTGTTTGGTGAGAGACTTGATGGACAAGTAAGAATCATAATTTTCTTTTGCGACCTGTGAAAGTTACAGACTTACAATAGTTTTCGAATCCTACTACGGCTTCCACCCTTGTTATGTTTCTACAGTTCTTCATGATATTGACAATAATAGAAGCCACATACACAACAACTGAAAAAAATGTCTCCAGCAGTATCATTCGGTTAGGGTCTTCACTCTCTCCAAAAGGCAAAAATAGTTCATGGCCATCAAGTTCTGGCCATTTTGCTTTCGGATTTTATCCACAAAGTAGTGGCTTTGCTGTTGGGATATGGCTAGTTAGTCCATCTGAAAACAAAACTGTTGTGTGGACCGCTAACCGTGATGCGCCAAAAGTCTCCTCCAAATCTATGTTGAATTTGACAGAGCAAGGCCTGCTAATTCAAAATGGAAGGGGAGATTCACCTAACAATATAGACACAAGAGATTCAAATACGGGGTTAGTCTCATGGGCATCTATGCTCGATTCTGGAAACTTTGTGCTCTATGATGATGATTTTAATGTTATATGGCAAAGCTTTGATCACCCAACTGACACAATATTAGGAGGTCAGAATTTGACTAGTGGTGGTGATGAATATGATTTAGTCTCAAGTATTTCCAAATCAGACCATTCAAGTGGATGTTTCTATCTCACCATACAAGCTGATGGAAACATCGTCGCTTACCCCTTGTACAGCGGATCCAGCGAGCTCGATGCTTACTGGGCTTCAAATACTCAGAATCAAATGTACCAATACCAAAAACTCGGTCTTAGCAATCAAGGCTTTCTTTGCCTAAATGAAGGTAGTGGTAGTAGTAATAGGCTATGTTTCAATGATAGCAATAAGCCTAGAAAGAAGTCATCACACAACAACACAACTTCAATCTACCGTGCAACACTAGATGTAGATGGAAATTTGAGATTGTATGAGCACCAATTTCACTTTGAGGGCAACAATAGCTCTGGAGTGGTAATGTTGTGGCAAGCACTAAACGATACATGTACAGTGAAGGGGCTTTGCGGGTTGAACAGTTATTGTACCTCCGACTTAAGAGGTGATGTTGTCTGCAAATGTTATCCTGGTTTCATCCCTTCCAATACTAAAAGTGTGCCTATGGACTGCATACAGACGCATAGCAAAGACGATTGTGAAAGCAGTAAAGACCGAACGCTGTTGTATAATTTTACTCGCTTTGAGAATATGCTTTGGGGTGATGTTCCATATTCTGTTATACCCATGATGAAGATGGAAACTTGTGAGAAGACTTGTGCACAAGATTGTGGTTGCGGGGGAGCAATATATACCAAAGGCAACTGCAATATATATAGGCTTCCACTTATATGGGGAAGGACTCAAAATGATTCTTCTTCCACTGTGCCTGTGGCCTTAGTAAAGACTCCAAAAATTTCCAATACTATTTCACCTCCAACCTCAAACCACACCAACGAATCTAAGCCTAAGGTTATTATTGACAACAAGAAAAACCTGATAATGATCTTAGCGCTTACTTTGGGCGTCGTTTCATTGATTTGTTTGGTCATGGCGGTGTCCATTTTCTTCACTTACAGGCGTCAAGTTATAAGGTATGCAATGTTGTCTGAAAGCGAAAAACTTGAATTTACTGAAGAATGTTCCTTGCGTTCGTTTTCTTTTGACGAACTCGTAAAATCAACGGGGCAATTTTCAGAAGAGATAGGGAGAGGATCATTTGGAACTGTTTATAAAGGTAAAATAGACGAGAATAACAGAAGTATTGCAGTGAAGAGACTGGATGAGAGAATTGCTGAGGAAGGGGAGAGGGAATTCCAAGCTGAAATTACGGCCATTGCTCGAACTCATCACAGGAATTTAGTAAAGCTTATTGGTTTCTGCATAGAAGGGTCCAAGAAGCTACTTGTTTATGAATTTGTCAGCAAAGGTTCTCTTGCAAATCTCCTCTTTGAACAGGAAACAAGAATAACTTGGAAAGAGAGAATGAAACTTGCATTGGACGTGGCTAGAGGACTACTGTATCTACATGAAGAGTGTGAAGTCCGAATCATCCATTGCAATATAAATCCTCGAAATATTCTTATGGATGAAGCATGGACTGCAAAAATATCTGATTTTGGATTGGCAAGACTATCAAAGAGGGGACATTCAAGAACTAAAATAGGGGATGATGGCGCAAGCAGGTACTTGGCCCCTGAGTGGCAGAAGGAGGATGCATCAGTATCAGTAAAATCTGACATTTACAGTTTTGGGGTGATATTGTTGGAGATTATCTGTCTGAGAAGAAGTAAAGAGATGAATAATATTTCCTCATCTGATGAAATCCTTCTATCCAGCTGGGTATATCAATGTTTTGCAGCCGGACAATTAAACAAACTTATCAGACATGGTGAAAAAGATGTGGACTGGAAGATATTGGAAACAATGGTGAAGGTGGGGTTGTGGTGTGTGCAAAACCACCAATCTCTCCGCCCTACAATGAAGAATGTAATATTGATGTTGGAAGCTTTGAAAGAGATTCCAGTTCCTCCATCTCCAACTCGTTTGGTTGAATAGTCTGGTAGGGATATTATGGTTTGCTGGTGTGATTTATTATTTCTGCGTCTGCAGTTTCATTTTTATCTTAAATTTGTTGTTCATATTGTTTACTCATGGAAGTTGTGTAATATTAAATATTTGTATGATATTTGCTTGTATAACTTCTTTGTAACATGTATTTCTGGAGTTTCAGTTTTAGCTTGAATTCAGCCTGTGTTGCGATTAACTTGATAAAAAAATAGTTGTGTTTGGCTGACATCTAAATATCAAAAATTGGTATGGCATGAGGATTTCTTTTAGTTGCTACAAAGAACATTATTTGAATAATCTCTCTGGTGTGAACCAGGTGAGACCACAATTGTACTGTGTTTATTGGGTATTTGAGGTGTTTCTTAAGGGATGCAAGGAGTGGCAGCCACTGTTGGACTGATCTCTGATCTCCCTGTTCTCATTCCTTTTTACGTTATTCATCAGTCTCCCCCCTCCCTTCTGGCAGACCTCGGTGATTCCGGGTTGGCTTGTTTTCTCTTATGGAACAAACCCACCTCTTTTCCTGCAAAACGAATATAAAAACTAAGAGAATTCAATCAGATAGTAGTAATTTAAAGATGTTGTCCCGTTTTGTGTCAGATTCTTTCTCGGATGAGATGAACCAATTTTGTCATTTTTGATTTCCAATCTGTCTAATTTGTAAGACATCCTAGTTTCTTTTGATCTTAGTGCACACCGGCCTTTTATTGAGAGTTCAACATTTTCAATAGGCTCTTTCGACATTGCGTGGGCATCCGGACTAACTTCTACAAAATTAAATTAAAAGGAAGGGTGCTTCGTGCCCACGTAGGGGAAAAGCGCAACACACATTTTCAAGTAAATTCTAAACAGGTATTTTACAAACAGCATAGACAACAACCCGCCTTTTACAATAATAAACATAATGAACTAAACATCCATTAAAAATTTTCAGCCCATTAGATTTTTAATTCTTTATGGTATCACTTGATGCATGATTTTTAGTTACGGTCTTGACATAACCGTTTGACCCAGCCATGCGGCCAACCTTACAAAAAATTTGGGGTGAGGGATAACTATATAGCCATATAGGGGTATAGGGTAATATTTCCCTCTCATCCCCTACAAATTTTCAAACAAAATGAGATACTTTGAACACTTTTGTGATTGGATTTGTTTGTCAAGTTCTCCTACTCTTGCTGTGCTAATTTTCCACAAGTATTTAATGTGAGGTTTTGACCAAGAAAAATATGTCCTTGGAATCGAGCCAGTATGCAAGGCAATGGACGACTACTATTCAGCATACTATGCATGACAGGGACAATTACAGACATCTTCCATAGCACGGATTCAAAAACATTGACACAGTCAACTTAAATAATACATAGTAATATAGAATACCAATACTGACACAAGGGGATCTGTTTCCATATACTTCAAAACCCATTAACTATGGATGCCTATACTGCAACTGCCACCATCCTGCTGATCATGTACTTATCAGTACCAAATAATGGAGCTCAAACACATCAAAAACTACCAGAGCGGATAGCACCAGGTTCCTCACTTTCCCCTACTGGCAGTGATTACAACTCTTTATGGCTTTCCCGTTCTGGCCTATTTGCTTTTGGCTTTTATACACAAGACAACAATGGCTTTGTGGTTGGAATTTGGTTGGTTGGTAAGATGAGTAGGACGATAGTATGGACTGCAAACCGTGATGACCCTCCGGTATCCTCAACTTCAAAGCTACAATTTACCACGAACGGGATAATACTAACTGATCAACATGGACAAGAGAAGCTTATTGTTAATGCTAATGCAAGAGCTTCCTCTGCATCCATGCTTGATTCTGGCAACTTTGTACTATATGACTACAATAATATTTCCAGAATCATATGGCAGAGTTTCGATCACCCCACGGATACTTTGTTGGGGAGTCAATCTCTACCTAGCGGAGGCCAACTTTCCTCTAGTTTATCAGATGCCAACAGCTCAACTGGGAGGTTTCGTCTTAACATGCAGGTTGATGGAAATCTTGTTTTGTATCCAGCATACACTACACAATCAGGTTGGGATGCTTATTGGTCCTCTAATACTGCTAGTGTCAATGTCAACTATCATCTTTACCTCAACAATACAGGTCTACTACAGATCTTGGATAGTAACCGTGATTCTAGTCTTATTACCACTTTGTTTGATGCGGAAAAACACCAGCAGAAGACTGGAGGAAACCAGACTATTTATCGTGCGACCTTGGATTTTGATGGGGTTTTTCGCCTATATGCTCATCCAAATAATAGTGCAAGTAACAAAATGATCACAAGTTGGCCCGGGAATAACCCATGTGAAGTAAAGGGGTTTTGTAGCTTCAACAGTTACTGCACATTCGATGACGACAAACCATTATGCAACTGCCTCAAGGGATACAAATTTATAGATGAAAATGAAAAGACTCTTGGTTGCGAAAGGAACTATTCGAAAGTAGAGTGTAGAGGTAATAATGATGGTGTGGCCTTTTATAACATAGTCCCGATGAACAATATTTTATGGGAGGACCATCCTTATTTTGAGACTAAAGATATGTCTTCGGAACAAGATTGCTCATCTGCTTGTTTGGTTGATTGCAACTGTTGGGCTGCACTGTATGATGATGGAGCAAGATCATGCAAGAAACAAGGGTTGCCTTTGAGATATGTCAGAAGAACACATGAAGATGACGAGTCGACCACAGCATTCTTAAAGGTGGGGAAAAACAGCATGGAAAACTGGAAGTTGAATGATACACAGTCCCCCCTACAACCATCACCACCTCCAATCAAGACTACCAGTAACGATGCGGTGGTGCATATTATTGTTGTTACATCAATATTTACTGTGCTTCTGGTTTCAGCAGTTGTTATATCCTGCCATTACATTTACAAGATTCGGGTATTGAGCTACAAAAGGTTATCGGACACTGTGAACATTGGGCTGAATGACGATGTGGCTTTGAGAAGGTTTTCATACAACGAGCTGAAAAGAGCAACAAATCAGTTCAAGGAAGAATTGGGTAAGGGATCTTTTGGATCTGTTTACAAAGGGACCTTAAACAGAGGTAAGAGATTGATTGCAGTGAAGAGACTAGAGAAGCTGGTGGAAGAAGGGGAAAGGGAGTTTCAAGCAGAGGTGAGATCCATTGGGAAAACCCACCACAGGAACCTAGTTAGATTGCTGGGTTTTTGTGTTGAGGGTTCGAAAAGGCTTCTGGTTTATGAGTACATGAGCAACAGTTCGCTTGGAAAGCTTCTCTTTGGTGATCAAAGACGTCCGGATTGGAATGAGAGAGTTAGAATAGCACTGGATATTGCGAGAGGAATTTTGTATCTCCATGAAGAGTGTGACGCTCCAATCATTCATTGCGACTTAAAGCCTCAAAACATTTTGATGGATGAGTTTTGGACCGCCAAGATATCGGATTTTGGGCTAGCAAAACTTTTAATGCCGGACCAAACCAGAACATTCACGATGGCCAGAGGTACAAGAGGATATATGGCCCCGGAATGGAACAAGAACGTGCCAATATCAGTGAAAACAGATGTTTATAGCTACGGAATAATGCTGTTGGAAATCTTATGTTGCAGAAGAAACATAGATGTTAATGTCTTGGAACCTGAGGAGGTTCTTCTTTCGGGTTGGGCCTATAAATGCTTTGTTTCAGGAGAGGTAAATAAGCTTGTACCTTGGGAAGTCATTGATAACAATGTGATGGAAAATATGATTAAGGTGGCACTGTGGTGTATCCAAGATGATCCTCTTCTCCGGCCAACAATGAAGGGTGTGGTGTTGATGTTAGAAGGGATCACTGATGTAGCAGTTCCTCCTTGTCCAGATTCCAGTTCCGCATGAAGAAAATGTTGCTGCTATTTCTCATGTAGCTTTCAGTGTGTGTATTTGAGTCATGTTATGCATTTTTGTTGTTCTTTCCATTGTTATGGTTGCCTCTAATATAAGTTGTCTTGAGATGAAATAAGGTAACAAGTCAAAACAATGTTGTTATTTCTCATGTTAATTCATGTTATACCTAACTTATAGCTTATAAGTTCCTAGGACTAAAATAGAAGTTAATTGTAGTAGTTTAGGGTTTAACATTTCTTTTCTCAATTTTATTCTGGTAATCTTAATTAAAAACTTGAAACCTATAACATTTAGTATAGTAACTAAGTCATGCTTAACATATACATCCAATTTAGAAAACAAAAAGGGGAAAATAATCATCCAACTTCATGCACTTACCTCAACGTGATACAGCAAGTTACTTATTCCAGAACTGAGATTTTCTACGATATTTCTTCTAATTTCCCTCAAAATATACAAAGCTGAGACGGTATCCTTCAATATAAATTTTCGTCCATGTACCGCCCCAAATAGAAAACGTGTTTGCTGTCCATTTTGAATGAATTTAGTTATCATCCGATCGAATAATATTATTTAATATCATGTCAATTTTTAAAATTATTTTATTTAAATATAAATAAAATTTTAAATTGATTTCGACTAAAAAGTACACAACTAAAACTCTTGAGTACCAAAAAATTTACATTTTAATTTTTATGAAATAATATTTTTGAAAATATGATAATGCAAATGCAACAATCTCACGTTTTATTTCATTTGTGTTAAGAGTTGACTCCACTGACAGCCTTTTAAAAGAAAACTCTAAAAAAATGAGTCGATACATAGGGGCCTTGGAGTCGACACATAGCACTAAGGAGTCGACTCACTCGGGTTGTGGATCAACTTCCATTGAAAGCTATTTTGAATTTTAAATCTCTATTAAGGATGAGTCGACTTCCAGCCATTTGGAATCGATACATAACACGAAGGAGTCGAGTTCCACGTGGTATGTCTCGACTCCTACTGAAGCAGAATTTTTCAAAAACTTCTCTATCCACTTGGAGTCGACTCCCAAGCAGTATAGATCGACTCCCTTGCTCTTAGGAGTCGACTCTCACCTCGAATAGGTCAGCTCCCAAGGTTCAAAATGTCTAATTTTATAATTTTGCAAACCTACTTTTTCTATTTCATTCTTTCTCACACACACACAATATATATATATATATATATATATATATATATATATATAATCACAACCATTAAATTTTGATTTTGTTGATTTTAATGGACTAGATTGGTTTCTCTTTCTATGTTGATTTAAAATAAATACTAATGATCATAGAAAGAGAAACCAATCTAGTCCATTAAAATCAACAAAATCAAAATTTAATGGTTGTGATTCATTGTTCTCATTTCTCATAATAATCAAGTGTTCTCACTTGAGTCGTATATATATATATATATATATATATATATATATATATATATATATATATATATATATATATATATAGTCATTCATGCATCCTTTCTCATCATTGACACCAAAAATATACAAAAAATTTCATCCCCTCTCATTGCATACATACAACAACTACACATAATCATTTTTGTTTTGTGATCAATAGATAGTTTAATAAGGTCTAATTAGGATTTGGTGTAATCAATTGGGTTGAAAATTCTTTGGGGATTTCAAGATAAATCCATTTGGGGTTTTCTTCTAAGATCGAGGATTAATTTGGGAGTTTTTTCACAATATTACGCAATTTGGATTCAGCCGAGTGAAAGCTTTGAAGAACGGGAGTTCTGTCAGAGGAATAACAGTAACCAGAGGATCACTTTGGTAATCTTGGGTCACGATACGTTCGCAATTTGGATTCATCCGAGTGAAGGCTTTGAAGAACAGGGGTTTTGTTAAAGGAGTAGCGATAAACGAAGGAATAAATTGGAAGTATCAGGGTACTTGATCGAGCTCGAGATCAAGGGAAGACAAGAATGTTAGAACAAGATTTGTTCTGATCAATATTCTTAGTTTTGATGATAATAATGTATATGAATTTTGTATGAGATAATGTGGTACTCTAATACTATGCAATTTCCATTTCAGGAATTATATAAAGAGTATGCACAAAATCAGCGCAAGAAGCACTGACTCAGAAGGTTCAACATGCGACATCAGAACATGGTCTGGCAAGACATCAGAAGATGGTCAAGCAGAATCAGAACATGGTCTATGGAAGCATCAGAAGGACTTGAGATCAGAAGCAGAAGCACTGAAGTTCTCATGGTATCACGCTAAGAAGCACTTCAAGGTCAGAAGACAAGAAGATGCTCTGCACCAAGCTGTTTGACTCTGATGATATTCAAACGTTGTTTACACAAACATCAGATCAGAAGCAAGTACAAGATGGCAGGCTATGCTGTCTGACAAAAGGAACGTTAGTAGCTATTAAAGGCAACGTCAGTAGACACAGCGAAAGCAAGGCTCGAGGTAGTTGACAAAAGAGTGAAACATTAAATGCAATGATGTACGTATCACGCAAAGCATTAAATGCTCCCAACGGTCATCTTCTCAAACGCCTATAAATAGAAGTTCTGATGAGAAGCTGAATAAGAACACTTGCGCAAATATACAGAAACGCTGTCAAATTCAAAAAGCTCTCAAACTTCATCTTCAACCTCACTACATTGCTGTTGTAATATATTAGTGAGATTAAGCTTAAACTTAAGAGAAAATCACAGTTGTGATAATAGCTTTATAAGAAGCATTGTAACTCTTAAAAGAATTTGTTTTACATTAAGTTGTAAGAACTAGAGTGATCAGGTTGTTGATCAGTATACTCTAGAAAGTCTTAGAGGGTATCTAAGCAGTTTGTTCCTAGAGTGATCAGGTTGTGATCAATATACTCTAGAAGACTTAGAAGTTGTCTAAGTGGAAGACCATTGTAATCTTGTGTGATTAGTGGATTAAATCCTCAGGTGAGGTAAATCACTCCAAGGGGGTGGACTGGAGTAGTTTAGTTAACAACGAACCAGGATAAAAATCATTGTGCAAATTGTTTTTATCTTACAAGTTTTAAAAGCTACACTTGAATGATGATCAAAAGAAGCAATTCAAAAATCATCATAAGTGTAGGACTGTTTTGCTGAGTGCTATCTCTCATGCTGAATATGAGAAGATATTTAACAGGGAAACTGCCTATGATATATATGAGTCATTGAAAATGACCCATGAAGGAAATGCCCAAGACAAGGAGACTAAAGCTCTTGCCTTGATCCAGAAATATGAAGCCTTCAAGATGGAGGATGATTAAAATATTGAGAAGATGTTCTCAAGATTTCAAACGCTAACTGCTGGATTGAGAGTTCTTGACAAGGGATACACAAGGGTTGATCATGTCAAGAAGATCATCAGAAGCTTGCCAAGAAGATGGGGTCCTATGGTGACTACTTTCAAAATTGCCAAGAATCTGAATGAAGTCTCTCTTGAAGAATTGATCAGTGCTCTGAGGAGTCATGAAATTGAGCTGGATGCTAATGAACCTCAGAAGAAAGGTAAGTCTATTGTGTTAAAATCTAATTATAAAAAATGCACTAACGCTTTTCAGGCTGAAGAAGTAGATTCTGAAGAATCAGAATCAGAAGAAGAAGATGAACTGTCCATGATCTCCAGAAGGGTAAACCATCTCTGGAAGAGCAAGCAAAGGAAGTTCAAGAGCTTTAGAAATTCAAAGAAGCCTGAAAGAGGAGAATCTTCTGGAGGCAGAAGATCTGACAAGAAGAAGGTCATCTGCTATGAGTGCAATGAGCCTGGACACTTCAAGAATGAATGTCCAAAACTTCAGAAGGAGAATCCCAAGAAGAAGTTTCATAAGAAGAAAGGTCTTATGGCAACATGGGATGATTCAGAATCAGAATCAGAATCAGACTCTGAAGGCGAGCAGGCAAACCTTGCACTGATGGCCACAGTGGATGACGGAACAGAATCTACATCAGAATTAGATTCTGAAGAGGTATTTTCTGAACTATCTAGAGAAGAGTTAGTTTCCAGTTTAACTGAACTTCTGGAACTCAAGGCTCATCTTAGTATCAAATACAAAAAGCTGAAAAAGCTATTTGAATTTGAAACTAAGAAGCTGGAAGTGGAAAATTCTGAACTGAAGGAAAAAGTTTTAAAATTATCCAAAGACATTGGATCTCCTTCTGAATCAGAAAAATCCATTCCTAGCCTCAATCATATTCTGAAAGAATATGACTCGAGCTTCAGGAAGTTTCTATCTAGAAGTATTGGCAGAAGTCACCTTGCTTCTATGATATATGATGTTTCTGGAAACAAAAGGATTGGCGTTGGCTATGAGGGTGATATGCCACATAAATTTGAACCTGTAGATGATTTGAAAATCACATACAAGCCATTGTATGATCCGTTCAAATATGGCCACTCACATGATATTAGGCTCACTTCAAATGCCAAAAGCTTTAACACTACACACACCAAGAAGCATGTGACACAACCTAAAAAATATCAGGCTGCCAAACCTAAAGAATATCATGTTGTTCCTCCTGTTACTTATCATGCTAAACCCAAGTTCAACTAGAACTTGAGGAAAACTAACAAGAAAGGACCCAAGAAACTGTGGGTACCTAAGGAGAAGATAATTTCTGTTGCAGATATCCTTAGTAGCAAAGAAAACAAAGCACAAAATGTCATGGTACCTGGACTCTGGTTGCTCGCGACACATGACGGGAAGAAGGTCTATGTTCCAAGACCTAGTGCTTAAATCTGGTGGAGAAGTCAAGTTTGGAGGAGATCAGAAGGGCAAGATTATTGGCTCTAGAACCATAAGTATTGGTAACTCTCCTTCCATAACTAATGTACTTCTTGTAGAAGGATTAGCGCATAACTTATTATCCATAAGTCAATTAAGTGACAATGGTTATGACATTATCTTCAATCAAAAGTCTTGCAAGGCTGTAAGTCAAAAGGATGGCTCAATCCTATTTACAGGCAAGAGAAAGAACAACATTTATAAGATTGATCTTTCTGATCTTGAGAAGCAGGAGGTGACTTGCCTTATGTCTGTTTCTGAAGAGCAATGGGTCTGGCACAGAAGATTAGGACATGCTAGTTTGAGAAAGATTTCTCAGATTAACAAACTAAATCTGGTCAGAGGACTCCCAAATCTGAAATACAAATCAGATGCTCTTTGTGAAGCATGTCAGAAGGCAAGTTCTCCAAACCTGCTTTCAAATCTAAGAATGTTGTCTCTTCCTCAAGGCCGTTAGAACTTCTGCACATTGATCTGTTTGGACCAGTCAAAACAGCATCTGTCAGAGGGAAGAAATATGGATTAGTCATCGTAGATGATTATAGCCGCTGGACATGGGTAAAGTTTTTAAAACACAAGGATGAGTCTCATTCAGTGTTCTTTGAATTCTGCACTCAGATTCAATTTGAGAAGGAGTGCAAAATCATAAAGGTCAGA
Organism: Vicia villosa; assembly: GCF_029867415.1. Classification (NCBI taxonomy): domain Eukaryota; kingdom Viridiplantae; phylum Streptophyta; class Magnoliopsida; order Fabales; family Fabaceae; genus Vicia; species Vicia villosa. The sequence continues at coordinate 33,973,049 of NC_081180.1, read as the reverse complement.
AGTGATCATGGTGGTGAATTTGAGAACAGATTCTTTGAGGAGTTCTTCAAAGAAAATGGTATTGCCCATGATTTCTCTTGCCCTAGAACTCCACAGCAAAATGGAGTTGTAGAGCGAAAGAATAGGACTCTACAAGAAATGGCCAGAACCATGATCAATGAAACCAATATGGCTAAGCACTTCTGGGCAGAAGCAATAAACACTGCATGATATATTCAGAATAGAATCTCTATAAGACCTATTCTAAATAAGACTCCTTATGAATTGTGGAAGAACAGAAAGCCCAACATTTCATATTTTCATCCTTTTGGATGTGTTTGTTTCATTCTGAATACTAAAGATCATCTTGGTAAGTTTGATTCTAAGGCACAAAAATGTTTCCTTCTTGGATATTTTGAACGCTCTAAAGGCTACAGAGTATACAACACTGAAACATTGGTTGTAGAAGAATCAATCAATATCAGATTTGATGATAAGCTTGGTCTTGAATAGCCAAAGCAGTTTGAGAATTTTGCAGATATAGATATTGATATATCAGAAGCAGTAGAACCAAGAAGCAAAGTTTCAGAAGCTGAAAATCTCAGAAGCAAAGAATCAGAAGATCAAGTTGCTGCATCTTTAGAGAATCTCAGAATTTCTGAAGAGCCAACAGTCAGAAGATCTTCTAGACTCACCTCAGCTCACTCAGAAGATGTGATTCTTGGAAAGAAAGATGATCCTATCAGAACTAGATCATTTCTAAAGAATGGTAGTCAGAATCAGTGACCAGAATCAGAAGATGAAAAGCTCTATTCATCATCAGAAGCAAATGCAATGCAACACAGCTGTCATCAAGTGTCTTCTGATGGTGAACACGTGTTTGCGCGGATGGTAAAAGCGTGAGTGAATCTGATGGGACGCCGCCCTAGAAATATTTCTTGCAATCTCAATACTGTTTCAATGGCTGCTTCATCATCTCTCAACGCTGGTTCATCTGCTCCTCTCCATCTTCAAGAAGAAGATCAGCAAATAGTTCCGGTTATCTCCTACTCTATTCCCAAAAAGGAGTTGGAAGTTATCTGTGAACTTATGGTAGACTTTGACAGTCTTGAAGAACATGAGTTTCATCTTAAAGAAGATATCATATTTCAAGGATGGACTTCATTATTTGCTGAGTTCTGTGGACCGGTTTACCCAGATCTTGTAAAAGAATTTTGGGTGCACGCTGTTGTAGCTCCTAAATCTATTCTGTCTTTTGTTCATGGGAAGTTTGTGGTCGTTACTGAAAACATCCTGAGAATGATGTTTGATTTAAGAAATCCTGAAGGTGCTCATGAAATTAATCTAAGGGCTGATTGGGATGAGGTGTTGGCTACTCTCTATAAAGACGTGAAGAAAACCGATCGCGTCAAGGGCATGAAGGATCTCTGCAAAATCTGGACCAAGATTCTTCTAGGATGTTTCTATCACAGGAAAGCAACCCATTCTGCAGATTTTGTCAACAATGAGCAGAAATACATTCTGTATTGCATTGCCACTCAGAAGAAGGTTGATGTTATCTACATAATCTTCAACCACATGTGGAATGCTGTGAGGGATTCCAGAAATGCCTTCAGAACAAAGAAGTGTACTATTATTCCTTTTGGAAGAATTATTACAAATCTTCTGGTTCATTCCAAGATTTTTGAAGACCTGGAAGCTCAAGGGATCATCAAAGATCTTTTTGTTGATACTGGAAGTTGCTTGAATGCTGTCACCTTGAGAAAGATGAGTGTTATTGATGTTATCATACAAACCCCTCAACCTCTTCCTGGAGCAAGAAGCAGAAGAGATCTTGTTCTTGCTGACTTTGAGTCCTTCTTCAGAAGTGAGCTGCCAGGAGTCAGAACTAAAGACCTGAACTCACTCAAGGAAGAAAAAGACAAAGTTGCTCCTGCTAAAGGTGGTCGCAAGAAGGTTTCCACTTCCAGTCCTGCTGCTTTAGAAGATGTTTCAGAAGCTGCACCTGATGCTGTTGTCAAGAAGGAAAGAAGGACAACGCGAATTGATCATCCTTCTGTTAACCAGGAGAAGGTAGTCCAAAGTGTAGTTGTTGCTACTGTTGTTGTTGAGAAAGCTGCTCAAGAAGAAGTTGTTGCTGAAGAAGTTTAGAAAGTTGTAGTTGAAAATAAAGATAGTGAAAAAGAGACTGTTGAGAAGAAGAAAAAGAAGAAGAGAAAAATGAAAAATAAGAATGTGGAAAATGAAAAGGCTGTTGAAAAGAAGAAGACAAGAAAAAGAAAATTGATCATTGAAGATTCGGATGAAGAAGAAGAAACTCAAGAAGCTATGAATCAGCCAGAAGGAATGATTCAAGGACCAACAACTCAAGTAGTTGAAAGTCAGAAGGCTGTTGATAATGAGAAGGAGAAACTGGAATCTGCCAGAAGAAGAGAAATTTCTCTTGGGAAAGAAAAGATTGTGGAAGAGCAGAAGAGTAAGAAGCAGAGGAAACTGGAGGTTATGTTTGAGGCTATTCAGAAGGTGTCCAAAGGTATACATCTCTCTGAACCTGATTCTGTTCCTGCTTTATGTTTAGAAGTTGCACCAATAAATTTTGCTCAAACCCCTGAACCAGTAAATCAACCAGAAAAAGCCCCATCAGAATCACCCATAAATATCCATGTTCTCACACCTCCTTCTTCTCCTGTAACCAATACTCTTACCCCTTCTCATTCACCCATCACAAATGCTCTCATTCCTCCATCTCCATCCACAACCAACATTGTTTCTGACCAGGCCCTTGAAATCTCTGTTCTTGATATCCAACCCATTCAAACTCTCTTTCCACCTCACACAAATATATCCACTTCTCAACCCCCACCTCATGCACACTATGAACCCATTCCTTCCACCTCTCAAAACAATCCCTTAGTATCTGATCTTCCAAATTCTGCATCACATGAGCAATTGCTCCGTGACTGTAGTTACACTACCAAGCCTCGTCCTGAATCTGATCTGGTAGTGTTAGATTCTGAGAATGAAGCAGAATCATCTTTTCGTTTGGATAGAGAACCTCAACCCTACCTTGTTCTAAAACCAGACTCTCCCATAACCAAAATCAAATCCCGCCGAGCATACCCTATTGGTGTAATCTATGAAATGGTAAAGAGGAATATCAGAAGAGTCTTTGATACTCTCAGAATAGTTGAACATGCTGGATTAAATGATGTTGCTATGCGAAAATTCTGGAGAATCTTCCGAAGAAAAGCAGATGCTTATTTTGAAGAACTTCAGGAAATTTGTGTAGAACTTGTTCCACGACCTTGTGAAATTCTGAGGAACTATGAAGACTTCTGGTTCAGTCGTCTTGGAGGGAGATATTGCTTTGAAGAGAAGAAATTCATTGATGAACTTGTAGAAGCGCGAATTTCTGCGGAAATGGAAGACAATCCTTGTAGGGAAATTGTGGTCTGGAGACCTAAGTATCCAGTTCTGACTGGAGACTTCAAGTCACTGTTTGACTTTCTGAGGGAAAATCCTTCTGAGGAGGACCCCAATTTGGTCATTCCAGAAGTTGTTGACCCGCCAGAAGTTGAAGGTCCTTCTGCTCCAAGGAATCTTGCTGCCATTCTTCAAGCTCTTGAGAATGGAGATTGTGATCTTCCTGCTCCTGAGTATGAAGAAGATGCTTATATGGAAGAAGCTGCTGCTGAAGATCATCTTGCTGAGACTATTCCTGTTGAGGAAAATCATGATGATGATCTAACAATGGAAGTTGCTGCTGAGATTGTTGTCCCTCTGAACAGAAGTTGTGAAGCTTCTTCTGGAGAACCCTCTCTTCTGGTGAAGACTCTAGAGGTTATTCAGAAGAACCAAGCTGAGCTAGCTTCTCGTATGGACAAGCAAGAAGACACCAATGATGAGTTCCTCTCTTTCATGGAGAGGCAGACTGAGAGCAATGCTGGGATTCATGACATGCTGGCCAAGATTATGTCTAAGCTAGGGTCGTCTTAGTCCTTTGTGTCTTAGTTGTTTCTTTATTTCTTGCATCTATCTTCTATGCATCTTCCTTGTACCTTCTGATAATTCTCTTTTGCTATCAATGAAAATTATCTTCTTTTCTCTCATATTGTTTTGTTTTTCATCTGAATCTTTTGTGTTTTTGATGTTATGACAAAAAGGGGGAGAAAATGTGATAAATGATCTGATTTATTTTATCAGTCGCTGGGAGAAAGTCTCCGTATTTCTAACAGAATGTGCAAGTTCTATGTCTTTGAGTGTTTTGCAGGAAGTGAAGATATTCTTAAAAGCTCAACATGAGAAGCAAAGACATGAGGAAAAGCAATTCTGTATGGAATCAAGCTCATGGAAATTGAAGCAAGCTGAGTGCTATGATGCTTCAAGATCAGAAGCAAGAAGGAAGAATGTTATGATATTCTGATGATAGAATATGCTCTAACTCATTCTTATTCCTTATATGTTCTGATGCATGTTTTAGTTCTAAATATGCTCTGAAACATTATTGTTTTTGCTCTGATACGTATTATATGTTCTGATACATATATTATGTTCTGATTCATTCATGCTCAGACTTTTGTCGTTTAGTTTGTTATGTAATATTTCAGGATGTAGAGATGCTATGATGATGCTCTGGTACATTCAACAATGTTCTGGTACAATCTAGCATGCAATGATTCAAGAAGAAATTCAAGTTCTGAAGCTGTCCTATGGAAGCAAGAATCAGAAGCTATGAATGTTCTGAAAGATCTAAGCATATGTGATCATCTCAACTGAAATGGAAAATACTCAGGGAAGTCCTTTATTTATAAATTTCTTCCAGTATTTATTTCAGGGGAGATTATTTATCTCAGGGGGAGATTGTTAATCTCAGGGGGAGACATATTCACACACTATGTTTATATGCTTATGCTATAACTGTGTAATTGTCTTTAGCCGTCTGATATTCTGATGCAATTTCATATCATTTATATATGTTTTTGTCATCATCAAAAAGGGGGAGATTGTTAGAACAAGATTTGTTCTGATCAATATTCTTAGTTTTGATGATAACAATGTATATGAATTTTGTATGAGATAATGTAGTACTCTAATACTATGCAATTTCCATTTCAGGAATTATATAAAGAGTATGCACAAAATCAGCGCAAGAAGCACTGACTCAGAAGGTTCAGCATGCAACATTAGAACATGGTCTAGCAAGACATCAGAAGATGGTCAAGCAGAATCAGAACATGGTCTATGGAAGCATCAGAAGGACTTGAGATCAGAAGCAGAAGCACTGAAGTTCTCATGGTATCACGCTAAGAAGCACTTCAAGGTCAGAAGACAAGAAGATGCTCTGCACCAAGCTGTTTGACTCTGATGATATTCAAACGTTGTTTACACAAACATCAGATCAGAAGCAAGTACAAGATGGCAGGCTACGCTGTCTGACAAAAGGAACGTTAGTAGCTATTAAAGGCAACGTCAGTAGACACAGCGAAAGCAAGGCTCGAGGTAGTTGACAAAAGAGTGAAACATTAAATGCAATGCTGTACGGATCACGCAAAGCATTAAATGCTCCCAACGGTCATCTTCTCAAACGCCTATAAATAGAAGTTCTGATGAGAAGCTGAATAAGAACACTTGCGCAAATATACAGAAACGCTGTCAAATTTAAAAAGCTCTCAAACTTCATCTTCAACCTCACTACATTGCTATTGTAATATATTAGTGAGATTAAGCTTAAACTTAAGAGAAAATCACAGTTGTGATAATAGCTTTATAAGAAACATTGTAACTCTTAAAAGAATTTGTTTTACATTAAGTTCTAAGAACTAGAGTGATCAGGTTGTTGATCTGTATACTCTAGAAAGTCTTAGAGGGTATCTAAGCAGTTTGTTCCTAGAGTGATCAGGTTGTGATCAGTATACTCTAGAAGACTTAGAAGTTGTCTAAGTGGAAAACCATTGTAATCTTGTGTGATTAGTGGATTAAATCCTCAGGTGAGGTAAATCACTCCAAGGGGGTGGACTGGAGTAGTTTAGTTAACAACGAACCAGGATAAAAATCATTGTGCAAATTGTTTTTATCTTACGAGTTTTAAAAGCTACACTTATTCAACCCCCCCCCCTTTCTAAGTGTTTTTCTATCCTTCAAAGAAGATATGATGAACATTAACCATAGGATTTGGAGGGTTAGAGAAAGGAAAAGCTCTTGATGGACTCGTCTTGTAAGAAATCTTAGCATGTGTAAAGTTGGAACTTTAAGAGGATTCATGACTAATAAGAGCAAGGTAGTAGGATTATCATCATCATCTCTTCTTCACTCTACCATGTTCAGGATTCATTATCATGAGAAGAAGGAAACTGAAACAAGGTTAAAGAGTGAATTCTCAAGCATCATCATTTCAACATCTTCATCTCAAAATCCAGAAAGTTTGAGGTTTTATTCAAAGGTGGGGTTCCCTTTATAGGCTTCAATTTGAGATTTAGATCCAATTAAGCTAATGCATGATGGGGATTGGAAATTGATTCATGAAAATGATCTTGTGTGTTCACGTGCTTGATATGTGATAATCATGAATGATATGATTGTGATTATGCATGTTGATCTATACCTTATTTCTAACATCGTAGCATCATTAGGGTGTGATAGTATATGATTACCATGTGTATGGATTGAGAAAATCATGGGAAACAAGTGAAAATATGAAGTATGTGAGATTTGATTCGAAACAGGGGGTCTATGATTCGAGACACATGCTAAAGTATAAGCACAATTCCATTTCTAGCGTGATTCAAGTAAAGAGACATGTGATTTGAATCATAGGATAAAACTAGGCAAAAAATTTAGTTTTGGTTGCTATGGTACGAATCATAAGTTTTGTTATTTGAATCATGAGGCAGATTGTGTATAAATCAATGTTCACATCATATCTTGAGTTCTGTAACTCGGATTGAGACGCAATTAGTTGTGTTGGAAATCTAGTCCAATCAGCTACCTTATGATAATGAACTTTATGCATTTGAATTGTAATACTTGTCTTACTTAAATTTATATGAGTGTAGTATAATAATTTGAAACAAGAAAACCACTTGTAAACTCATCAACTGTAAGTACGAGATTGAAACCCTAGTTGGTTTAGTCAATATGGTCACCCCCGTGACAGTATATGTGTGGTTAAGTGTGGCCATCACACCAAAAACTCTTGATACTCATATGCATAAGTGATATTGATCATTAAGTTAGGTGTATGGAAAGTCGATCATTCGATTGACGATGGTAATATAGCTAGTCTTTAGATAAGTCATTTAGGATAAAGATGTGAAATCCTAATGATGTGTATATATTTATCTAAAGGAAAATATCTGTTAATTAAGGAAACCCTAGGAACAAATATAGAATTCGAAAGTAAAGAAAACTTAGGAAGTCGTATAAAACTTCTATCCTCGATACGAATCAATATAATGATTCATAGAGAATGGGAATCTTATGTCAAATTTTTTATTCCTATGTCTTGTCGGGAATGTAGTTCAAAGCGTAGGAGGGTAAAACCCTAAGAGAAGGAATGCAGGTAAACCCAAATGACCTTACCTAATGGATATAGTCCATGTAGATGAGAGGTAGGTAATGTAACACCCTGGATTTCCGCTTACCCCGCAGGGCTTCCGGCCTACCAAGCATGTCACCAGCTTAATCAATAATCCCCCTAGGTCCGCTTACCGGCTGCCCAGGAAATATTGTTTTTGCCTCCCACAGGAATCGAACCATGTACCTAGGGGTTAAGTACATATTCATAGCAATTCCTGCTACCAATTGAGCTAGCTCAATTGGTAGCAGGAATTGCTATGAATATGTACTTAACCCCTAGGTACATGGTTCGATTCCTGCGGGAGGCAAAAACAATATTTCCTGGGCAGCCGATAAGCGGACCTAGGGGGGATTATTGATTAAGCCGGTAACATGCTCGGTTGGCCGACACGGTTGATGCGTGCAGCGGATATCGGGGTGTTACATAAAAAGGCGCCTTTTTAATGTAACACCCTGGATTTCCGCTTACCCCGCGGGGCTTCCGGCCTACCAAGCATGTCACCAACTTAATCAATAATCCCCCTAGGTCCGCTTATCGGCTGCCCAGGAAATATTGTTTTTGCCTCCCGCAAGAATCGAACCACGTACCTAGGGGTTAAGTACGTATTCATAGCAATTCCTGCTACCACTTGACCAGCCCCGCGGAGTAAGCGGAAATCCAGGGTGTTACAGGTAAACTCGGAAGATCTTACCTTAATGGATGTAATTCATGCATAAGGAAGACATGTAAACTCATAAGACCTTACCTTATGGAAACATCCATGCAGAGGTGAGGCAAGTTAATCTATAAAACCTTACCTTAGTAGATAACAGATTAGTCGTTCGTCAAGGAGGTTTGAAACGTTAGGTGGGTTATAGGTTCGTCAAAGAATTTGACATGAAAATTCGAGCTCTTTCTATTGTTCTATATGTGAAGTGTATTTAGGACATCAACTTTCACGTATTGTATGAAGCTGGTGTCGCTACCGCGAAAATTAACAGAGTCGCCACTAACATATTTATCCTGAAAAGGAAGGGAATGCCAGCAAACCACAAAACAAAACAACGGTCTCACGACCAGAGAAAAAGGGTAAGGGAGTCGGTTACGCGAGGGGAAGGTATTAGCACCCCTCGCGCCCATCGTACTCGATGGTATCCACGCTAGTGTCTAAATCTATGGGTGTGTAAGCAAACTACGCTAATCTGGACTAAAATGAATGCAGAATGTAGGGAAAAGAAAGGATTGTGCTCGCACGGGCCCTACCCCGCTGCCTACGTATCTGTTTTGCAGAATCAGAGCTACCGTAGCTCGGCTAACTAATTTTTGTTTGTTTTGTATTTTTTAGGTGAACGAGTTACATTCACACTCCGCTACTCGACCTTTGGAGACTTATGCTGGGAATGGAGCGGAAATAACAAGCTCTTAAGAAAAGAAAATCAAAGAGTGTGGTTTGTGTTTTAAAGAATGCATGAGGAAAACCTAAGCTAAGGGGGGAAGCTTGCTACCTAATGTTATCATACAAAGGGTACAAGTCTAAGCTAGCCTATCAACCTACGGGGAAAAGGGAAGCAAACAATGAGCACACAAACGAGCATCCGCTCGTAAAGCAAACAAACCAACGGTACTGACCGAGTGGTAGAAAAGCGGTCCCGCCATAGCCAAGGGGAGCAGCTCAACCCAAGTCAACCAAGCATTAGACCTCGCGAAAATGATCGGGCCATAGACAAGAGGGCGAACCCCTCTCAGCAACCAAGCCGTCACGGATCGTAAAGGAAAACGGTGCGTGCGTACACCGAGCATCAACGTCGAGCAACGCGAGCTATAGGAAATGCGGGGGTCCGGCTACATGAACCCTTTTCCTGACATACTCGATAACAAGATCTTGTGCAGGTTCAAAAGCAAGCGACGCGAGGCGTGCGCATAATGAACAGACTCGATGAGACTAGGCGGGGGTTGATTGCTAACCCTTTCCGCGTGCCTTCCATGAGGACTTAACGGAGTGCCATATAGGACTTATTACACCGTGACTCCCTGCCGCAAAGCACAAATGTAAACACACCAACAAAAACAGAGCCTCTTTCGAGGGCTTGGCCAGATGCATGCCTAAATCCTACTTCTCATGTTATAGGATGATGCGGAAAGCGGTAAAAGAGACAAGGAGATGATACCGAGCGGATAGCAAATCCGCAGTGAGCTAGCAACGCAAGCAGAACTAAGATACTTCACGTAATCTAACATCCATCAAAGCCAGAAGTCCAGCATAAGCATCAAAGCGATGCGGTGTGAAAATAAATCACAACCGCTATGTGGTGCGTATCAAACACCACCACACAAGCAACCTGCAAGAGAAACATAAGCCAGACAATACAGGAATATACATCTCAATGAATGAGAGATCAGGTGAATCGCATCGGGAATAAGTTCGTGTTCCACAACTAAAGTGGAACACGACTCAAATCAATCGCACTGGAAGCGAACTCGTGTCCCACAAATAAAGTGGAACACGAAGCAAGTCAAAGCTCAATCGAAGGCTCTCTCGAAGTACCTCGCACATCTCAGCAAACGCATCAGTAATAACAAGGAAGCATGCACCGACCATAGAAAATACTAGCAATTAAATTCTAAGTAAATCCTAAACAAAAGTCTAACAAGATTAAATTCTAAAACAAAACCTAACAAGATTAATTTGTTTTTTATGACATTTTTATCTAAGAATAAGAACAAAACTATGTAAGAAAATAATTAAAGTCTAACAAGCAAAAGATTACATGTTTTTATATTATCTTTTATCAAGCAAAAAGCTAACAAAACAATTGATTTTATATGTTTTTATTACATGAAAGAAAGAGGAAACAAAACTAGTTAAAACAACTAATTCTAACATGAATTAAAATGAAACAGAGGTGTTTAAGTGTGAAAATCATGGTGTAGATAGGGAAGAGGGCGCAGGGCCCAGGGATTAAGCCCAAACAGATGGTTTTTGTTTATACGTTTTTTTTTGCTGGCCACAAAAAATGGAGAATCATGGGCAAAAGGGGGTATAGTGCAGTATTTGTGCGTTGAGCCCAAGGGTATTTGATCCATCACCAATTTCAAATGAATCTTATCAATTAAAATCAATAATACATATTATTCCTTTTCAATTTCCATTAAGATTCAATTAAAAACTCAGATTATCCAATTAATGTCAATTAAGAGAAAAGATTAACAAAAGGGATTAGGGTTGAAATTACTTGTGGCCATTCCGATTTCTGAGCAAGTCTTCTCCCTCTCAGTCAACGGTGGCTCTCCGTCTTCTCAACCTGCGGCGGACATGGTCTTCTCCGGTGATCGTTATAAACGCCACCGTGAGTCAGCATCACACCTTCTTTCGATCTTGTCCTCTACTCTCTCAGTTTCTCCTTCTCATCTCTCTCGATGTTGCATTGTTGTCGTCGATTAGATCGATGATTGTAGATGCGTGACGAAGCGGTGATTGATTGTTGTTGCTTGAAGGTTTCTTCGGTCAAGATGATGATTCTGTGTTCTTGTACTTCAATGATTCAGAGAGGTGGAGAGGATTGGAGACTGGAGAATGTTGGACCGGTTGCGACTCAGATTTTCTGCCAATTGGAAATTTGCGGTGAAGATCGAAGGTTGATTGTTGCGTCGAGATTTCATCACGAAGATGATGTTGATGCGTGCAGCGCGATGAAGACGCGTTGACAGAGTTTTGTTGCCGTGTTGCAATGAAGAGCGGAACTGATACGCGTTGAATTGGTCACGATCCGAGGAACTGCAGATTGATGAAATTGATGCGGCTATGACGTTATTGGAAATGGTTTTCGAAAGTGACGAAGTTTGCTCCGTTCTGTTATGGCTCTTTTCTCTTGCGTTTTTATTCTGTTATTGATTTTCTGGTTTTCTTTTGGCAGATTTGCGTCAGTTGAATGGAGAGCAATGAAGAGAGGTTAGAGATGGAAGATGATGAAGGTGTTGAAGTTCTGGTTATGGTGATTGAATCGATGACGAAGAAAATGGATGAAGATTTAATGAAGAGGAGATGAAGATTTGAAGATTGGGAGAAAACGGTTACGGAGTCGAGAAGAAAATTGACTCTCGTTCTTCAAGAAAGTTTGTTACAGGTTCAGTTATCCATCCATTTTCTGATTTTTTTCTGTTATCTTTTCTTGTGAATTTTCGTGTGATGAGAAGCAGGTTGAGATGAGTGAAGATTGGCGAGAGATTGAAGTGTCGAGAGTGTTGAAGGTGATGAATCAAGGTTTCGAGAGCCAAGAAAGTTTGTTACGTTTTTTGTGAGTTTGTTACAATTCTCTCTTCTGTTATCTGAGTCTCTCACCCCCGATTTCTATCATGTATGTTTCTGATATGCCGCTTTTATGAAGGGCCCGGTTTTGGTTCCATTTGAGGAATTGTTGAACCTGTTTATTTTGAAGTGAAGTCTGAAGTTCATATGGATCGTGAACAAAAATTTGAAGATTGTAGAACACAGACTTGAAGCTAGAAGTGGCACGTGATGTGAAGATAGATCTTTGGATTATGACTTGGGCCTTTTGAATGACTTGGCCTATTTTTGTAACCTTTGGACATTTGAATTTTTTGTAGTGAATTTGGAAAGGATTTTGTGATAATTGAATGAGTTTGAATATGTAAATTTAGACTTTTTTGATAAATGACTCTTGCAAGCAACTTGAATGAATTTGAATCTTGAGACTTGTATGATAAAATTCATATGAGTAAATCTTCCAATTTAGCAAGCTTGAATTAATTTTCGATAAATCATGAGCTTAAGAACTTGAATCCCATCAATTAATCTCGAACACAAATTTGAACTTATGGAATCACTTAATCAACTTCAAACCTAAAATCAACTTGCATTCTTAAGGAACTCCTAACTTCAGTCTCAAATCAACTCGCATTTATAAGCAACAAGTCATAAGCGACGGAGAGAGCAAACAATTGCCTTGATCACCATTTTATTTCTTTACGCCACGATTCACACTTGAGCTTCAATCCAACATAACGGTAACGCATTGAGGAATCTTCGAAGAAGATAGAAACTAAAGCACATAAAAACATCTCGAAATGAAATCCAATGAACCTCCGTTGAATTAACAATTGCAGGCACCTTGTATAAGAAACTCTTTATTATTTTTCTCAATTTTTGAACGATGAAATAAACGTCGTTGATAACTTATGGCACGGATAAAGAGGGCAAATTTTGGGGTGCAACAGCTGGTATAAATTTGTTCCTTAGTTTTGCGAAAATAACACGTGAAAGTAGTGCTAGTGAAACGAGAATAAGAATAGTAAATTATGTAGAGCCGAGTGGACTTATGGTTTTAGTAGGAGCTTCATTAAGATGTAGCATCTCACCCCATTATCATTGTTTATTTTTTAGATAAGGAGGTATCGAATGATGAAAGAAGCGGTAGAAGATTATCTTTTCTTGTCTTGTAGTATGTTGTGTATTTTTTATCGGCAACATTTATTACATGTTTTATTTTTAGCGTACTGGATGTATAAATATGAGAAAAATGTATACTCATGTAATATCGTATACTATTGTTTATGTTTAAGTACCAGACAAGTAATATGATTCTAGACACATATTATTCAATGTGTTACAATCTCTTGATGAAAGCAGATAATAAACCATAGTTAATAAATGTATGCTTAGTCTTGGATAAATCTTTCAGGGCAGATAGTTGCATGACATCCTGAAACCATGATTCATCAGGCTGCGGCAGCTTCGCAATCTTCCTATTGTGGTTGATACATTTCAAAGACTCATTGTACTGTCAAAAAATACATCAACATGAGAAACTTCAAATCTTATAACACATATATTTAAAAGAATAAATACATATTTATTTTACCTCTCTATCCCACACGTGTATGGCAACATAGTATGCATACAAACAAATAATGAGGTGCCTGAGGAGACTCATGGATAAACATCAGGAACTACAACATGTTGGACTTCTAAGGCATCAGGGGCTGTAGCAGGGGACTCGTGTCTCTGGGAGGACTATGTGGGAGACACATGAACTCTCGAAGACGGTGTTTCAGCATCAAATGAAGTGGCACTAACGTCAGGAAGAAAGGGTCTAGCTCTTTCTCTTTGAACGAAGGCATATTGGACCACTCTATCGTGCTTCAATCTCTATGCATTGTCATAATAATAAAAAGGGTTAAATGGCTTTCATCCCCCTGCAATAGTAGCGAGATTTGATTTTCCCCCTATTAAAAAAAATTTAGTCTTTGCCCCTTAGAAAATAAGATTCGGTTTTCAGACACCCCCTATTCCATGTTTGGCTGACTGGGCGTAGAGAATTTTGCTGACTGGGCATTTGATTTCCTTGTTTGGCTGACTGGACTTATTGTATACTATTTTATTAAGCAAAACACAATATACTATTTTATTAAGCAAAACACAATTAAAAATATTGTCACACCCAAGATTCGAACACAGGTCAAAAGGCAACAATGATGCAAGCTTACAACCAAACCATTCATATTTTGTTGTATATATCTGCAAAGGAGTTCTATATATTAATAAGTTACTAAAATGTTGTATATAATTTCAAATTAATAAGTTTAGGGAATAATTTTTATAAACAAGCTGTACATAATTTATATAAATATTAATTCTTAATATGTTATGTGATTACTAAACCATGCATGTTTTTTTAATTAACGTTTTTTTAATAATTATATAAATGTATTATTTAATAATTTATATAAACATTTTTTTTAATAATTTTAATAAACTTTTTTATTCAGTTTTAATAATTTATATAAACCTTTTTTTTAATAATTTTATTTAAATGTTTTATTTAATAATTTTTTTAATTAACGTTTTTTTAATAATTATATAAACATTTTTTTAATAATTTTAATAAACGATTTTAACATTTTTAACATAAAAACGTTAATAAAATAAAAACATTAATAAAATGTATTAATTATAAATGTATTAATTTATAAAAATGTTAATAAAATAAAAACATTAATAAAATAAAAACGTTAATAATTATAAAAATGTTAATAAAATAAAAACGTTAATAAAAACGTAAATAAAAACGTTAAAAAAATGTTTTATAAATTTTTTAACATTTTTAACATTTTATAAATATTAATTTTTTAACATTTTACAAATATTAATATTTATAAATATTAACGTTTATTAAATAAAAAATTTAAATAAAATTATTAAAAAAACGTTTATATAACATTTAATTAACGTTATTTATTTATTTTTTTAATTAACTTTTTTAATATTTGTTAGGAATTTGCTCTTTTTTTTAATTATTGCATTTTCTATATATAATTATTGCTCAATTTTTTAAATTATTGCATTATCTATATATAATTATGGTTCAATTTTTTTAATTATTAATTATTGCTCAGTTTTATAATTGAAAGTTATAATTAGTTTTATAATTATTGCATTATCTATATTTATTTTATTTAGTTAATATATACAATAAAAAAATCTTTTTTAAAAATTCAGTTATAAATAAAAGTTAATTGTATTAAATTAATTGTGTTATAAATCATTTTTATATATTTTTTTATAATGATTCTAATATGTATTACATAAAACAAACAAAATTATAAATTAATATGTATATATGCTTTATAAAGTAATTTATACTCAACGTTATAAATTATACAGTATATATGTTTTAAATAATTTACATAATTTATGTTTTATATAAACGTATAATTTTGAAAATTTTGGATATATTGTACAGTTTATACAATAATTTTGGAATACACCTAAAATATACTCAACGTTTTTATTTTAATTAACTTTTTAAAATGTAATCAATTTATAATATATAGAACTCCTTTACAATTATAAACAATTAAATATGCATGGTTTGCTGGTAAGTTTATAGTAATGTTGCCTTAGTAACCTGGATTTAAATCCTGGGTTTTGCAACTTAACTTTAACCTTCAAAGAATATACAATGTCTCAATAAACAACCTATTATACATCCTAATCAGGGCCGGGCAAGCATAAATTAGGTAACTGTTAGCGAAATTGTTTAACATTACCTTATTTGTAGCCCATTGGCTTAGCAAGTGCATTAGAAAGCTTGTGTAATCAGTTTGATCCTTAAATGGTTCACAAATTATTTTTAATTATTAATTTTTTACACAGAAACACTCTCTTTCATAACTTGTACGTGAAATCTTTTCACAAATTAGATAATGTCAATTCTCATTTAAATGTATTTTTATCTTTTAATTTATTATAATACATTTAGAAATAAATTGTTCAGCTCTCTCTACAGTTATTATGTGACGATTAACATCTTTCAAATTTTAATTATAAAATAATTTATATATAATCAATTAAAATTTATAATTAAATTTTAAATTAAATTTTATTTTTAATGGTTATTTATTGTAACCCTTATAATTTTATTTTAATTTGTTTTAGTGTAAATTATAAAGACTATTTACATGTTATAATCAAATATTTAAAAATTTACCATCAATTATCTCATTTATTATCAAATTTTTATGATGAAATCAGATTTATTATTACTTGTGCTTTGATTTATTATTTTTTTTTATAATAGAAATAAACTTCTTATCAATTCGATAAACCCGAGTATTTGGGCAAGAACATGATTTACGGCTACTCCTACATTTTTTAGCGACTTAGTTTGCCGCAATTAAAACAAAAGAAAACACCACTTCTATTTCTTTGAGATGGTGGATGTTGCCTAAAAATTGGAGCAATTAAGACACTTAAAAAATTCTCATTCTTAATCCAGTTAGTCAAATTTCAATTTTGAATGCTTTAATGATTTGCAGATGACTACTTATCTGTATTGAAATTCTTTTTGTCTTCGAGACTTCTCTTTAGTTTAGAGGAGAGTAAAACATTAATTTTTTGTTAGTGGTCCATTTATTTGTGTGCCCAGGGCCTCTAAAAAGTCAGGACCGTCCCTGATCCTAATGTACCATAGCATTCAACTTCAAACTAATGCATCAAAAATCAAAAACAAAAAGAAAGAAAACGAAAAAACTTATCTAATGTGAGAAGTCAACAACTTTCTATTGAATGGAGTAAAGTAGAGGTTGATTAATGTCCTAGGCTTGAATGCAATGAAATAGAAGTAGCAGGAAAACTTGAAAAATATGAAAGACAAGTTTGCTCACGATCTCTGTTTTTGATATCTCCATAAAAAAAATACTAAAGTTAACCTCCATATATATTCATATATGGTCTGGTCTAAGTCTGAAACTTGACTTTGTTTGATTTTGGATGTGTCCAGAGACCTAAGTTCCAGATTTTAGAAGCAGAGTTGTTGATTTTTTACCAGGGTGCATGAACACCACTAAAAGGTAACAAAAGTAATACGCTTAGCCAACCCATCGTCTTCCCTGTTAACAGGCCCGGCCCCATTTCTATCATACATCCTATAATAACATCATGTATGAAGTAGATACTCAACACATTGATTCATTACATATCGAGTATGAAGAGTCAGCAAAATGTT